>NC_064812.1:33685929-33759266 GCF_023721935.1 Panthera uncia
TATATATATATATATATATAACTACTCCTACTCCTTACCTGATTGCTTACCTATCAACTTTGGTAACAGAATCAATACCCACAAATTCTCCTGAGCAAAATTTTATACTATACAACAGTATAAAGTATGCTATTAGACTATTATCAAATTTCTATGAAGAGAGTCTGCAGATTTGGAGGGGAAAAAGTTCAAAGGTTAATATAATGATACTGATTGTCTCTACCTGCTATATGAATTATCAAAAGGGGGGGAAACCCCAACTTAAACATCTTTGGAAAACTCTTTAAAGAGACCTGACTTAAAGATGAATATCCAAAATATATAAAAAACTTACATAAATCAACACCACAAATACAAACAATCCTATAAAAAATGGGCAGAAGACATGAACAGACATTTTTCCAAAGACGACATACAGATGGCCAACAGAAATATGAAAAGATGCTCAACATCACTAATCATCAAGGAAATGCAAATCAAAAACCACTGCAAGATATCACTTTACATCTGTCAAAATGCCTAAAATTTAAAATAAAACAAGAAAAAAGAAGCGTTGGCAAGGATTTGGAGAAAAGGAACCCTCGTGCACTGTTGGTAGGGATGTAAATTAGTACAGCCGCTATGAAAAACAGAATGGAGGTTCCTCAAAGAATTAAAAACAGAAACACCATACGATTCAATAATTCCACAACTGGTATTTACCCAAAGAAAATGAAAATACTAATTTGAAAAGAATTAGGTTTACGGCAGTATTGTTTACAACAGACAAGATACGGAAGCAACCTAAGTGACGGTCAGTGGGCGAATGGATAGGAAGATATGGTATGTTTTGTTTATACAAACAATGGAATATCACACAGTCATAACAAACAACATGGGTGGACCTAGAGGGTATCATGTTAAGCCAAATAAGACAAACTGAGAAAGACAAATACCATATGATTTCATTCATATATTGAATTAAAACAAACAAAAAGCAAATCAGATCTATCAATACAGAGAATAAACTGATGGTTGCCAGAGGGAAGGGGGATGGAGGGATGGGCAAAATGAGTTAAGAAGAGTGGGAGATACAGGCTTCCAATTATGGAATGAATAAGTCACAAGAATAAAAGGTAAAGCATAAGGAATATAGTCATGATATTGTAATAGTGTCCTATGGCGACAGATGGTAGCTATTCTTGCGGTTAAGTATAGCATAATACATAAACTTGTGCAATCACTACATTGTATACCTGAAACTCATGTAACTCTCTGTGTTAACTATAGTCAAATAATTTTTAAGAGAGACCTGATTTATCCATACTATGCCACCAACTTAAAGATGGTAAATCAAACAATAATGGAAATATTTAATTGATGTTTACTGTCGCTACGTTTAGATCTACACCGTATTTGTCATAAGTGGAATCAGTGTTTTGGTTATTTAAAAATGAATGCTTTCAGACATATCCTGATAAGCTGTAAAGGTCTTCAACTTGCTTCTTTTCTTGTGCTCTCTTGTAACCCTTTTAGCCCTTCTTTTCAAATTGCCATGTGAACTTATTCCTAAAAAAATTAATCAGTTACAACTGAAAATTATTGTGAAACAGATGTGACAACTTCTGAATAAAAGAATGTTTGGAATGCCCTTCCAATTCAAACAGTCCCATATAAAATACAGTTTTGTATGCATTATATGCCATTTTAGTAAATTAAAACTTGTGTTGAGAACACTCTGTAAACTACAAAATTAAAATGTAATATTACCTATGGTCTTTCAAAATTCAAATAAGCATTTTTGTGCATATTTCTTTTTTTTCTCTTTTGTGTATCTTTCACCCATTGAGAACCAAAGTGCTAAAATCAGTTCCCAGTTCCCTACGTGAATCCATTGCTATTACTTCCATGCTCTTTTGTTTACCACTTGCTGTGTTTCTCAGTTCTATTAGTGCTGATTCCCTGCATGCAAATCAGCTACTATGCCATAAGGAACAAACAGGATCCGGTTGTGCTGGAAGCTGCAGCCACGGCCCTATTATCAAAGCAACCTCTTCATTCACAAAAATAATGTTTTTTAGGGAAAAAAAAGTTATTCAAATCTAGCTCACCTTGGAGTAAGGGGGAAGGATACAGAAACCATGGTGAAAGACTGCTCTACATACCCTAACTACCCATCTGCCTGAGTATCACTTGCAGCATCTATGCAGGAGAGATAGGGAGCTACAATCCATATGGCTCTGATGTTTTCTTGGCTCTTTGTGGTGCTGAATCATGAAATAATTAATGGTTTTCCTGACGGTGCAATTACATTTTCATGTTTTATTTGTCCTTACAATACAATCAATAATATATACAGAAAATGAAATGCTATATATGAAGTCCCATTTTGGACATCACTGTAAATAATTTCTTTGGTTTTATCTATTTAGGATTGCATATATGTCATCTTTTGAATCTTCAGCTTTTGGGTTGCACATTTGTATACGTACATACCCATATGCATCGGGTACAGAGAGACATATACAAATATACACACACAATTGGTCTGTGGCTAGCAATTAAAAGAATATGGAAATCAAACTATATGCTGAACACGAAGAAAATATATTCCACTGTTAGTCACATATTTGAAAGTTCATTGTTCTAATTATGTAGAATACAACTTTTTTATTTACATTATTTTTCTTGTTTATCCCACTTTTATTTCAAAGGCTCATTCCCATAATATTATCAGACTTTTTATTATTTTTGGTCGCTAGAAGTGTTTTTAGATTATCAAAATTATAGGGCAACTTTACAGGTAACTAACAAAACATATAATCACAAATAGCCTATAATTCTTATTTCAAACATATTACACACGCCAATAGAAAATTCACAGCTATTTTAAGACCAATTTCCCTAGCTCTAAAAAATACCAATGCCTATAACTATTGACGGTGACTATGCACTTTTTATTTCCCTTTTGATCCACCATATTAATTCATAAAGAAGGAAACTCTAAATGAATATTAAGAAGCGTTCTCTAGGCACCTTTCCTTTCATGCCTAAGTGCAAAAATTGGCATGAGGTATGACAGTAATGATTTATAATGTAAAGCTATAAGGTATAATGAGAGTTTAAAACTTGATTTTCCCAAAACTCTGACATAGTGAATAAATAACTAAAATGTTCTTTAACATTTATCTAAAAGTTGCCAAAAACTTGCCCCACTCAAAGACATCACAGATTTAATATAGAAAATTATATAATACACTTTATACTCAAGAATTAGCTGCCTTATCCAGCAGTAGATGCTAGATAAGAAAAAGTATAGGATTCTAAATGTACTTTCAGATAAGAAGGTCATGTGCAACAGGGCAGACCCAGTACATTTCAATCATTCACATTAAAAATATATGACTTACCTCCTAAACTCCAAGCCTACTTCCTTAGCTCTGCTCCCTTAGGCTTGTTAGCAGAAAATATAAGTGTAAGGTAAAATGAGAAAATCATAGTCATGCAGAAAGAACAGGTGGTTGTAAAAGATAAAAAGATCAGAATAGGGTTCTTCTGGTTCCTTCACCCTCAACCAAAACCCAGAGCATTTGGTCTTTGGCATTCATTGGAGAACTAAAGAGGCACCAGGGAGCTACGCTGGAAGATGATCCTTCCTCCAAGATAGTGTACTTTGCAGCCACTGTAACAGGACTCCAAATGGCACACGCACCAGAGGAAATCTACTGAGCTGTCAATGACTTAGGGATCCCAAGTGCCATGGACACAGAGAATTTTGTTGGCAATTTATTATCAACACCAAGTACATATTATATTTTAAAGTTATATACCCATTTCGTTAAAATGTTTTCTTAAAATGTGTAAAATTTTACTCTCTTTTTCTACAAATAGAAGTCATGGATGCAAACCTTGGAAATTTTTCTATTTGTGTAGTATGCAGTCATATGCATGTATTGAATAACTATATTTAAACAGGGAACACTTTATCAGTAAGGTTATCTTCAAGTATAAAGAAAAATTTCTGGAAAAGTGAATGGAAAGAAAAAAAAATGTTAATTTGGTACTATATAAAATACTGGCAAATTTCCCAAAATTAAACTATTGCTATCTTTGCAGTATGGGACCCATTCAATGCTCGTCTTTTTCTACATTCATCCTCTTCGGCAAAGTTATATGTAAACACGTATATTTAGATCATTTTTCTTCTCGACATTTTTTTTCTCACTAACTACCTTATGGAATATATAGATTCCTCCTTCTCTGGACCGAACAGCGAATTTTTATGACATGGCAAAATAATGAAATCTATAGACAGTCCCTAAGGCTCTTTATTCCAAGGAGATATACATATGTTTCTCCTTATGGTAGACACTGTTAGGGTGCTCCGCAGATCCCCTTTACCAGGTTGATGAATCCTCCCCTCAGCTGGTACGAGTGCTGGCTGCTATAATGGCATGCACTTCCTCCCTTCAGTGAACTGCCCTCCTCAACCATCAGGAGTCACCTCCACTGGAAAGGAGCATTGCCATTCCCTCCCCAGGTATGGCCCAGAGCCCATGATCTACTGATATGGGGATACCAAAGTCTGCTACTCTTACCTCAAGGGAAAAAACAAAAAACACTACCTTGTGATTTATACTCAAGATCCAAGCCTCCACACACACACTTCCCCATATAAACACACACCCAGGATCAAGCCAGACTTTACCTGAGACCACATCAGGTGGTCTTTCCCCTTCCCTATCCTGCTTCTATCACCCCCTTAAAGGTTTCTTTGAAGAACAGTCCTTCAATAAATCATATACCCAGAAATGCTTGTCTCAGGCTCTGCTTCCAATAAACTTGACCTAACCAATACCAGGAGTGAGCCCAAGAGATAGACTCAAAGAGATCTCGGAGTTAGCTAACTCACTGGCCAACTAGAAAGGAGTAGCTTATTATTGGTATCAGTGGAATACTGATGGTCCCTGGCCTGCAATAGTAATGCAATTGTCAAGATTTCCACCTGTAGTGAAATAGGATGGATTACAAGTAAAAAGGGACACACTGGATCATGCAGTATCTCTGTCATTTGAAAAGTATAAGAAAAACAGTAATTGTAAGGATTGGAATTGGAGGGTTGTTGCTATATGCCAAACTGATGCACTGAAAATTAAAAAATGACAAGCTCATGGTAGTCAGTCATCAATATGAAGCAAAGCGTAAGGGGCGCCTGGGTGGCTCAGTCGGTTAAGTGGCCGACTTCGGGTCAGGTCATAATCTCCCAGTTCACGAGTTTGAGCCCTGCATCGGGGATCTGTGCTGACAGCTCAGAGCCTGGAGCCTGTTTCAGATTCTGTCTCCCTCTCTTGCTCCTCCCCCACTTGTATTCATTCTCTCTCTCTCTCTCTCTCTCTCTTGCTCTCTCGCTCTCTCACTCTCAATAATAAAACATCAAAAAAAAATTTTTTTAAAGTAAAGTGTAAGAGTCAAAGACCCTCCCTGTTCTCATTTAAAGGACCTCTTCTCTTGGGGCGCCTGGGTGGCTCAGTCGGTTAAGCGGCCGACTTCAGCTCAGGTCACGATCTCGCGGTCCGTGAGTTCGAGCCCCGCGTCAGGCTCTGGGCTGATGGCTCAGAGCCTGGAGCCTGCTTCCGATTCTGTGTCTCCCTCTCTCTCTGCCCCTCCCCCATTCATGCTCTGTCTCTCTCTGTCTCAAAAATAAATAAAGCGTTAAAAAAAAAATTAAAAAAAATATAAAGGACCTCTTCTCTTAAAACCAGAAGGAAGATAGAGCTGACGACTAATAAATAATATTAAGTTACAGGACTTAATTCTAAAAGTAAAAGAAATTGAGACAAGGCTAAATTCTCAGCCTTGGCAAATCTACGTCAAAGTGAGGGTCATGACAGAGCAGCAACGGGAACAGGAGACAAGACTCCCTGGTGGATACACAAGCGGTCCTTGAGACTCAAATTGCCCTGAATCTTCTAGGCCTATGGAAGTAAACTACCTCCACCTTCACTTAGAAGACAGAGGACCCCCTTGATTGAAGATTATGCTGAAGGCTCAAATGTGGTAGGTGCCTTAGAAGAGTCTACTGGCCTCCCTAGGGATCTGCCTCCACCTCTCCTCTTGGCAAACTGATCTAAAAGGTCAAATCTTTTTTTTTTTTTTTTTTTTTATTTTATTTTTGGGACAGAGAGAGACAGAGCATGAACGGGGGAGGGGCAGAGAGAGAGGGAGACACAGAGTCGGAAACAGGCTCCAGGCTCCGAGCCATCAGCCCAGAGCCTGACGCGGGGCTCGAACTCACGGACCGCGAGATCGTGACCTGGCTGAAGTCGGACGCTTAACCGACTGCGCCACCCAGGCGCCCCTAAAAGGTCAAATCTTAACATAACTCAACTGAGAACGTGCTGGGCTTGGTAAGGATGAAAACAGATTATACACCAAAACAGAACCTGGCTAACACATACCAGTAGGAACTGGGAGAGTATGACCGGCAGTAAATCCTAAAAGTGCTGGGTCAAAGAGGACAAAATATAAGCTGGATAAGAGATTTGGATAAGACAGGATTTTAACACTCCGACAAGGTCCATAGCAGATGGTATTAATATGCAATCAGATAGCTCCCTAAAGCTTAAAAAGTGATGGTTTCCATTAAATGGTGTAGAAACACCAGTACTGTCCTGGAATATTGCCAAGGGAGGAATCCAAAGATTTAGTGAAGTCTATATGCTAGAACAGTTCTGCTATATAGGACTGGAAAACACATTGGCGGAGTATGTCCCTCAGGAGAACTCAGGGGACATTTCATTTACCAAGTTGGTACAAATACGCTGGTAAGAGGAAAATGAGCATAGCTGAGAAGCTACTGGCAATTGTCCTCTGCAGGCCCAGGCTAAGGGTAGAAGATACTATTAGAAAACTGGGCTCTCTGGTGTCAATGGGGATGGGAGGAAAGGGAAACATCCAGACTTCTTGAGGGTTGGATACAGTATCCAAATGGACACTAACATCCAGGAAACTAAAACACCAACATCAGCTTCATACACACTCCCAATCAGAGGAGGAGCATGTAATGTCACATAATAAATGGGAGTCCCAGCCTATGTCTATCTCACAGTGTACCCACCCAGCTCCACTGATTCCAATTATTTCCCTGACTTTCAAATGTGTGATCAGAATGAACATACTTAGCAATTGGCTGAACCGTAACATTTTTTTAACTTGGAGAGTACCTGTCACCCCACCCCACCACCCAGATAGTAAATTGAAAACAACTGGCATTCTGAGGGACATGATTAGTGCCACCCTCAGAGATGTAAGTGATCCCTATAATATCCCCACTTAATTTACTAGTCTGGTCTTCTCAAACCCAAATGGACCACGGATGATGACGACACACTCCTGTAAGTCTAACCAAGTAGCAGCCGCAGCTGTAACTACTGAACCAAAAACAGTATCTTTGCCAGAATTGATAAACACACTCTTGAATATGTGATGTGTTGTTATTCATTTAATGAAAAGTATCTTTCACCATCAGAAAGGAGCATTAGCAGCAATTCACATTCACATGGGCCAAACAGCTGTATATATTCACAGACTTGCCCCAAGGATATGTTAATTCGCCTCCTCTCTTGACATAATACAGTCAGAAGGAACCCTGCTATCTAAATGTTCCAAAGAATATCACTTTGGTCCACTATTTGATAATAGCATGTTAACAGGACCAGAAGCGCCACCTGAAAGTAAGGCACTCTAGAAGGTGAAGTGAGAAATATATCTCAAAAAGCTTACATTTTTAGAATTTCAGCAGTATAGAACATGCCAGAACATCTGCAACCTAAAGAATGTTGCTTGTATCTTGTACCTCCAAACACTAAGAAAAAAAGTCTGAAATTTGTTAGGATCCTTTGGATTTTGAAGGTAATATATTCTGTACTTGAAAATACTTCTCTGATCCACTTTAGTGGAGAAGAAAAAGGCCACACTTATTTTGAGTAGGGCCTAGAACAAAACAAAACAAAACAAAAAAAAAAGAAAGAAAAGAAAAGAAATCTGCAATGGATCCTGGCTGCTTTACAGCGCCACATAACCCATGGTACTAGAGATAACTGCGGTAGACAAAGAAGCCATGTGGAGTCTCTGGAAAGCTCCAACAGGAGAAATGCAAGACAAACCCATAGGATTCTGAAACAAGCCCAAGCCAACACAGCAGAGAACCATTTAAAAAATCTGCTTCTGTCATGGTTGAGATGGAGCATCTGACCTTGGGACATCATGTAACCATGCATCCAGAAGAGCCCATCATGAGACCACCAAATCATCAGGTCAGATACATTCAGCAGCATTCCATAATAAAATAAAAGCAGTTCATCTGGGATTCAGTTGAGCAGAAACAAGAAACAAGTAAATTGTCCAAACAGATGCCCCAGGCTATCAAGTCACTTAACACTATTGTGTCAATGCTTCCTCTAAAGTTCATATCCAAGAAAGAAAACGGTTGAGCTTAGATCATGAATGGGCCCGCTCAGTATGTTCGTATAAGCTAAAAATGGAGTGCTGCTAGACCTCAGCCCTATTCAAGGTTAGCCCTGAAAAGCAGTAATGAGGAGAAATCCTCTCAATAGGAAGAGTTTCAGAGGTTCAGGGAGTACACCTGGTTATCCATTTTGTGTGCAGAGAAAAAAAAAACTATCTATGGGTTCATGGATAATGATGAAAAGCTTAGATGACTAATCAGGGGCTAGGGAAAAAAAAGCAAGACTGGAAGATCTGGGACAAGAAGTTCCAATAAAGACACAAGTGGGTGTACCTATAGGAGTGGGCTGAAGGTGTGTAGACCTTAGTATTGCACATTATGTGTGCCAGAGAACATCTGCTGCAAAAGAGGTGTTAAATAACCAAGTGGACCAATGAATTGGTCATGAGATGTCAGCTGGTCTCTGTCCTCACCAACCCCACCCCACCGCATAAGTGTAATAAAGCCATGGTGGCAGAAACAGAAGCTATTCATGTGTCCAACTCTCACCATGGTTAATAAAGCTACTGCTCCTGCTGAGTGTCTGACCTGTCAACCCAATATAATTCCATCTTTCAAAGAGACCACTAAACATTTAGTAATAAGGTGGTTACCCTGGCTACCTTCTACCCTGCAAGGGTCAGTAATTCATTCAAAAGGCATAGATCCATGTTCAGGTATGGGTTTGCCTTTCCTGTCCAAAGTGCCTCAGCCAAGTATCGCTATACAGGCACTCAGAGTGACTACTTTACCTACATGGGATACCACATAACATGCTTCTGACCAAAGGAAGTATGTCTCCTTTGTAGTGGTAATGCAGTGAGAATGCCAATCAATCATGGGATTCACTGATCCTAGCACATATTGTGGCATCCAGAATCTTTTAACCTGATGGCGCAGTAGCAAATTCTGTTAAACATGCACCTGAGACTCCAGCTTAGGTGGACATTCTGCAAGGAAAGGCCACCACCTTTTAGGATATGGTATACTCCTTAAGTCACCTGGCTATCATATGTTGCTGTGCCCCCGACAGGTAGAATACACAGACCAGGAACCAAGGGGTGAAATAAGAGTGGCCCACTAACCATTATTAGCAGCTACCAACTTGGGAAATTTGCACCATACTCCTGCTTCAGGCTCTATGGTCTAGAGTTCCTGATTCCCAAAGCAAGGAATGCTTCATCAGGAACATATAACTAAAGCTATGGCTACTGCCTGGTCACATTGTGTTCCTTGTGCCAGAAAAGGATAATCGTATCAGCAGAAGTAGTTTCCCCTGCTCATTGCGAGGAGGTAAGATGGCTGCTACCTATGTTTGACATTCAGGTTATCCACCGGAATGTCTCTTGTTATTTGGAAGTCATGTCACCACTATCAAGGGGAAACCATCATAAGGACATGCTAAGGTCCTTAGACTCTGCAGTGCTGAGGTCAGGGTCTAGCCACCAGATAAGTCACTTAGACCAATAAAAGAGTGGTGGGAGGTGGGAGAAAAGGAGTTGACAAGTATCAATTATGGCCACAGGGTTGACCGCAGTAATAGTGGAGCTAGCAAGCCTCATGTAAGTTTTATAGAAATTGTGAACACAGAATTCCAAAGGACCTTTGCCTGAATGGAGGATGCTTAACTGTCAGAGGCAACTAGCTCCAAATGATGCAAGGAACAGACTAAAGGGCACACTAATGGGGCACCTGGGAGGCTCAGTCAGTTCAGCATCTGACTCTTGATTTCAGCTCAGGTCATGATCCCAGAGTCGTGGGATCGTGAGCCTGGTGTCAGGCTCCGCCCTGAGAGTGGAACCTGCTTAAGATTCTCTCTCTCTCGCTCTCACTCTCTCACCCCCTATCCCCAGCTCGTGCTCTCTATAAGTAAGTAAGTAAGTAAGTAAATAAATAAATAAATAAATAAACAAATAAATAAAGTACACATTATTGGTTACCTCCCACATCCCCTTTCTCAGGCCAGTACACCCACCTTCCAGCTGCTGTAAGTGTGGGCTGCTAGCTGCTCATAGGTACCCCAATCACCAAAGAAATGCTCTCAAATGATGATACCCATCTCACCCTGGAGGTTACCCCCATCCCAGGGGTAGCTTTTAACAAATGAGTGACTGAGACAGAGGTGTACACATAGAAGAAACAACTCTGAGGAATGATTCACGCCCAAGAGTCACCACCCCCGTGGCTAGACGTCACCTGAGACCACATCCTTGACAAGCTTTTCCATATCCTGCTTCACTCATTCCCTGATTCCCAACCCCCCCACACACACACCCCTGAAGAGCACTGATTCAACAAAGCATACACACCTGAATTCTTGTCAGGTTCTGTTTCTAGGCAACTTGCGCTAAGATATTCCCCTTTTTCTAACTCTTATCATAAATTCTAATGAACTGGACTTTTCAAGTGCAAGGCAGAAAGAAGAAAGTAGACTTCAAGATGAATTTTAATTAAATGTCAAGATTCTGACTTCTAGTCCTCAGGTCTGAGGTTCCACATAAACTTAAAAAGGAGGGGCGCCTGGGTGGCTCAGTTGGTTAAGTGCCCAACTCTTTTCGATTCCAGCTCAGGTCATGATCTCACAGTTCATGGGATGGAGCCCCATGTCAGGCTCTGTGCTGTAAGCATTGGGATTCTCTCTGTCTCTCTCTCTGTGTCCCTACCCATCTCACATGCATGTGCACTCTCTCTCTCTCTCTCTCAAAATAAATAAATAAACTTAAAAAAATTAAAAAGGAAATGAGAGTCAGTCATCTGCAAGTGACTTTTCAATTAGGGCAGAATCAAGGTGAGACCAAAGTTCTACTTTAAGAATGGTTCTTTTGAACACACGTTTTCCTATGGCGAGCTGACACATCACAGTGTAAGTTCTCCAAGGATAGAGACCTTGAAGACTGACTGTCTTTTTCACCACCTTCCCCTCTAGTGTCTACAAAGCACTTGGCAAATTTTACACACTTAACAACTATTAGTTGACCAAATAGATAAAAATTACTTGATAGCTGCCTTTGTTTAAAATAGATGCTTTTTAACTTGTCACGGGAAGAAAATTATGTATACTCAGTGTCCTAGAAAAGGACTCAGCAAAATTTAATACATACACTAAAGTTCCAGATTTAAATTAGTTCCAGATTAAAATCAGAGGATATAGCTGGGTTTTGTCTGAGGCTGTACAATTCTCAATGAAGATGGGGGGTAAAAAACAGAGAAAAAGAATCTGCACAAAAGAGATTGTGGAAGAAAACGCCAGTAACATTTAAAACCGTGTATGTGACAACAAATTAGGAAAAAAGAGGAAGGGGAGCAAAGTAGTAAATGATAAATTGAGAAAAAGCATCAAAAACACACAAGCTCTGAAGTAACATTTGTGCCACTTGATCAAATCCCTCTCTGTTACTCCTGCTCTAATGGAACCATATCTGGGACCCACGGTGGTCTCACACTAGTTGAAGGCAGGAAAACAATTATCAAATGTCCTTGCAAAGGCTCTGAATTTCTTTCTATGACTCTGCTTGTTCTTTTCTGCATTTTTGTTTTATTCTGTAGTCTCCATATTTGGATCCACATACTTACTCCTCTTTCACTTAATTAACCATCATGTTTCCTTCTGACCGGCCTTGTGCCTCTAATAGCGACATGCTGGCCTAAAAGTGCCAGAGTGGAAATGTCTGAAATTAGGAAGAGAGCCCTAATCCAATCAGACTGCTGTCCTTACAAAAGGAAACCTGGACACACGGATACCAGGGATGCACACGTTCACAAGAAAGACCATCAGCTTACGCCAAGAAAGCAGTCAACCTACAACCCAAGGAAAGAGGCTTCAGAAGAAACCAAACCGGCAGAGACCTTGATTTTGAACATCTAGTCTCCAGCAGTGTGAGAGAAAAATGGCCGCTCTTTAAGCCAGTCTGTGGTACTTGGTTATGGCAGCCCTAGCAGATTAATACAGAGGAGTAAATGTCCTCATACATATTTTTAAAACTTATACAACCACCAATGAAATTAAAAATAGGACAATATGAAAGCAACCAATGCCATCTATGAAGAGCAATTCCATATGTTCATTGTGAAAATGTAACTAGTTAACCTTTTAGGAAACCAATTTGGGTAATGATGGAGTCTTAGAGAAGTTGATAACTTGTGACCTGGTAATTGGACTTCAAAGAATCTTTCAGAGTGAAATCCTGAACAGAAGAAAAGATCTAATTAATAAAAATAATTCTTATCATTTACTTAGTATGCCTTATTTGTCAGGCCGTGTTCTAAATGCTTTATATATTTTAGCTCATTTGATTTACATAAAATTCATTGTCACAGGGTTATTTAGTTATATTTAACTATAAAACCCAAACCATTAACTGTTAATATTTTGGTATATTTTCAGGGTGCCTGAGTGGCTCAGTCAGTTGAGCATCCGACTTTGGCTCAGGTCATGATCTCGTTCATGGGTTCGAGCCCCATATCAGGCTCTGTGCTGACAGCTCAGAGCCTGGAGCCTGCTTCGGATTCTGGGTCTCCCTCTCTCTCTGCCCCTCCCCTGCACTCTCTCTCTGTCTCTCTCAAAAACAAATAAAAACAAAAAAAAATTTAATATTTTGGTATATTTTCTTCAATTCTTTTTTCTTTGCGTGGTGTTTTTTTGTCATTAGTTGTAAAATAAAACAAAAACAACATCTATGTTCTTTTTTCACTTGACATGGGTGAAGGAAGTCAAAAGGCATTAGTCTACTATCAAATCACTGTAAACAAAATGGAAGTCAACAGAAAACTAGGATCTTGCTTTGTGTACAAGATTTTATGAGCCCAAATAAAATGAGATCAATCTCTATTTCTTCGAATACACCAATCTAATACATTTTTTGGCTTTGTTTTTGTTTATTTTCCACTTCATTTATAGCTACACTAGAAGTGATGTTAGTATAAGACTTAAAGTCGTTTCTTAATGCCAATCCTCAAATGTCTACAGATGTATAATCAAATGTAACCACAAATAGGATTTAAACAAATTTGGTAAAAAGCAGTTTGAAGATTTTAAACAGATGCTAAGAGACTTCTGAAACATCCAAACCATCTGTAAGATGTGATGGAGGAAGATGTCTAGCTGATTGGGTTAACAAGGCTCACCTGCATTTCTGCAGCTAGCGGCAATGAGACAGAGAGGCTAATTAAAAAAGAAGGCGACAACTTCAGATGTGGAAACAAATTTTAGAGACTATGCATTTATTGTTTCTGGAGATAAAAATCAAAAAGAAATTCTTTCCTGATGGAGTTGTCTGTAGATAAGGGGAAAATGTGGTAACTAATTAATTGAGAATAAACAAATAATTCTCAAGCAACAGCATGAAGGACCTAACTGAACCCAAATAACCTAATTTAGTACCACTACAGACAATGCAATTTTTCTTAGCAATCTGGAGACCTTATCCATGAAAATCCCAGACCCTGTGTTCTCTGAGGCCTGCTAAACACCTGCTACTCCTGCCTATTTCAAAAAGCTTCCTTTACTGATGTAGAGATTTTATACCTTGCTTTGGTAGCGAGAGAGAGAGAGAGAGAGAGAGAGAGAGAAGGAGGGAGGGAGAAAGGTGGAGAAGGAAAAAAGAGAGGGAAGGAGGAAGGAAGGAAAGAGGAAGGTAGGAAGACAGGGATGGAAGGAGAGTGGGAGGGAAAGATGGAAGGAAGAAAACAAACTTCTGGTATGGGCAGACTCATTTCAAATACATTTATTCTATGATTATTTTTGTGAAATTAACAAGTGTACCTTCCAGTGACAACTCTGGTGAAAATTGTCCAACTTTTTTTTTAAGGTTTGCTCTTGAGTCATTTCATTCCCACTCATGAATGCATTGAACTGTCACTGCCTAAAAAACTAGCTGGAAAACATTTTGGCATTATCTTTTAAAGTTGAACATATGAATGAAATATATCCAAGAGAAACTCCTACATATGTACAACAAGAGATATATCTGAGAATGTTCACAGAAGCACTTTCACAATAGAGAAAATTTAGAAACAGTCCAAATGCCCATCAGTGGGAGAGTGTATTAAAAGCTGTGATATCGTCACACTACTGATTATCATATGGCCACCAAAATAAATGAACTACCACAACCCATAACAATATGATGCAATGTAGAATTAAGTGTAAAAAACAACACCTTTTGAAAAAGGTAAAACAACTAATACTTGTTGAGAATACATACATATTAAGAAACCCATGTAAAAAAGGAAAGCGAAGGAATGATGAACCGGGGGTTCAATATAATAATTGCCACAAACTAGAGGAGTCAATGAGTGAGATGAGGTTAAAAAAATGGTGAGGTATAAATTATTGTCACGGTACCAGCTCCATTTTGGGATGGTGGGTTCATGAGTGCTTATTAAATTATTATAAAATAATTAAGAGGCTCCTGAGTATATGGGGTTAGTATATGGTTTTCCTTCTTCCCATTAAAAACTATACAACTGGGAAGAATAGATGAAACAATCACTTTAAGGCATTGGATAGGACAAGGTTGAAATTCTTAAGAAAGGAAAAGCACATAAGATACACTCCATACTAGCTTTCTGCCTGGAAACAATTTCACTTCAATTTCACAATGAGGAATTGGAGCCCAGGCAGAGAGCATAGGGCTTACTGAGCATAAGAAACAGGTGGGTGTTAAAAACAGAGATTAGAATCAAGCTTGCTAATGCAGTGGGAATTTGTGATGCATATTACAAGAGAGAAGGGAGCTAAGTAATAACCTCAGAAATAGGCATAGAGTTTTTACTCAGGTTTCTGCCTAAATCCTCAGCTGTACATATGCGGGCTTTCTGGAACCTGGTAGACTGCGCTGACTGACGGCTGAGGGCTGAGAGATGAAGAGAAATTTCAGAAGTCACACAATAGGATGGAACTCTCTGATAAAACAGGCTTGGAAAGATATTTGTGAAAATCTCAAGGCATTCAGTTGAGACCTTAGAAAGGTGATGCATTAAGAGTAAGAAACCACATCCTAGGAGTAAAGGCTGTGCTCTATGACAAAGGAAAAGACTAGAATACTATCCAAAGAAAGCCTAAAGGCAGCTTTGATAAGATCAAGGTAATCCTCCTTAATTTAACTGCCTGTTATTGTTTTTTTTTTTTAAGCATTCAAAAACATTATTTATGGGGCACCTGAGTCAAGCCCCACATCAGGCCTGACACTGAGCGTGGGGCCTACTTGAGATTCTTTCTCTCTTTCCCTTTGTCCCTTTCCCCACTGCCCCCCCCCAATTAAAAAAAAAAAAAAACAGAACTCTTTCAGTAAAAACATAAAGAAATATATATGTAATTAGAGTTATAGAGGGAAAAGGGAAACAAATAGGACAGAGAAAAAGATTTAAAGAAATAATAACCAACATATTTTAAAATTGATGACTGATATCAACCCATATATCCAAGCAGCCTCAGTGACCCACAATGAGAATAAGTATAAAGAAAAATACTTCAAACTGCTGAAAACAAAAGACAAAGAGATATATTAAAAGCAGCCATAGAAAAAAGACACTACCTAGAGGATAAAAACAATAAAAATTAGAGCTGACTTCTCTCCATAAACAATGGAGGCCAAATGATAACCGAATGATTTAAGTGCTAGAGAAAACAAAAGGTTCACCTAAATCTATATCTAATCTGTAATTAAGTACGCTTCCAAAAATGAAGGAAAAATACAGATTTTTTTTAACCTACAAAGGCTGAAAGAATTCATCGCCAGTAGATGAAATACTAATAGAATTTCTTCAGATACAAGAGATATGATGCCAAGAAGAGGTCTATATCTGGAGAGAGGAATGGAGATCATCAAAAACAGTAAATGTGTACGTAATCGTGAAAGGCTTTTCTTAAAAATAAAAAAAAGTCAATTAATTTAATGCAAAATAATAATGCATGGTTAAGTTTATAATGTTTGCATACAATAAAATATATAGCAATAGCACAAAGGGCAACTGAGGTAAAAAATTAAATTATACTGGCTAGAGTGGTAACACCAAGATGGCGACACCAGTTGTTCCCTGCTTCACTCCCTCTCACCGTAAGAACAACTAGAACTATTCAAGAATAAGACACCGTCAAGAGAATCCCAGAACACAGGGCTGAGGCTGAAGCACCCCCTGCACCTAAGAGACCAAGACAGACTGCACTACAAGAGGAAGAGAAGTGGCTAAAGTTGACTGCATTGCCCCTCCTCCAGCCCAGTGCAGCATCATGCAGAGAGGTCTCCCCTGGACCGCCGGTTTCTCCAGTGGGAAAAGAGAGCCCATGGGGTACAACCAGCACCCCCAGCATTGTGGGTCGCTTTCCAAAAGCCCCTGCTCTGATCGCCAAAAGGGTTACTGGGGAATCTCAAGGTGCAACCACAGAACCAGACTGTGGCTACTTCCCTCCCCTGCAGGGAGGGTCTTGAAACAATCAGCACACAGATCTCGGCTGAGACATCATACCTGCGGTGCCCAAGTAGTAATCCCAACCAGCGGCTTTGCTCATCTGCAGAACCAAGTCAGGGGGCCACTCTGCCCGGGGAACTTGCTGGGGTGCAAATCTGCCTGATTCAGATGTTCGGATGAAGAGTTTTGCAGCCCTAGAGGCTGGTTGCCCATGCCCAGGCAAGGAGCTGAATCACAGCCCCACCCACTGTGGAGCGTCTTCTGGCCCCATCTGACCAGAAGGCCTGGCGACAACTCCTGGAAGCTTGTGCAGCCCAGCTACACTTGAGCCAAGAGGCAGGCAGAAGAGCTGATCACCCTCAGAGCAAAGCCAGTACCAGGTGTGTAGTGTTTCCATCCTATGCACAGGCAGGGCGATTAATTCACAGCCACAGCTGATGGTAGCTCCTGGCCCCTCCCAACTGAGAGCCTATTTGGGAAACGGAGAGTGGCCCGGAGCAGCCCCACCCCCGCACACAGGCAAGGGAGCTGCAACATAACCCCACCTGCTATAGTAAGTATTTTTCAGCCCCATCTGACCAGAAGGGCTGATGAGGCATCCGGCAGCACTCAGGCCAAGAGGCCGGCAGGCAGAGACAATAGTTTGCAGAGCAAAGCCAGTAGCCCTATTTGGTCAGGGAAGGAGGGGTGCAGGTCGGCTTGAGTTAAGACAATAAACTAAGAGCTTTGCCTACTAAGAGCTTTACCGAGCGGCTTTACAGCTGCTTCTCCCACTGTGCCCAGGCAGGGCCTCTCATTTGTAGTCCCGCTCATCACTGAGTACAGCTTTCAGCCTACCCAAACAGGAAACCTAAGCAGAGCACACGGGAAGCTACGTAGCTCATTCAACAGCCCTATCTAGAGCGGCACTAGAAAAGACGGCAGAGCCTGGGGCTTCCCCTATCTGCAGAGCAAAACCAGTGGCCTCACCTGACCACGGAATTCAGTGCGCAGTCTGGGCTGATTCGGGTCCCAAACAACAAGCTGTATAAGTCCTGGGTCCTGTCCTGCTGCCCTGCCAGAGCAAGGAAGCTAATTAATAGCCCCATCTTGGGGTGCCTGGCTGGCTCGGTTAGTAGAGCATGGGACTCTTGATCTCGGGGTCATGAGTTCAAGCCCCATATTGGGTACAGAGATTATTTTGTTTTTAAATGTCAATTACCTCCATCCAGTACTGAATAAGACACCCACTCCTAAACATCTAGTAAACCTGACCAGAGAACTCAGGCAATCATGGAGCCTGTCCTGCAGTCTCACTTTGGTGGGGAACAAAGCCCGCAGTCCTATTCAATTGTTCTTAGCCAGTAGCACACATGCCCCATCCCAGGCCTCAGAATTCAAACAGCTGCCTCCACCTGCACCTCAACCTGCACCACCTGCCCAAGGACCATACCTGCAGACAGACCCAGAAACCCAAACTCAGTTGACTGGTGAAGATCTGTCTCTGCCAAAGCAACCCTGTAAACTTTAAAAAAAGGAGCCCGACTACTCAAATGTGCAGACACCAACATAAGGAATCAAGGATCACAAAAAAAAAAAAAAAAAAAAAAAGGTCAATATGACAGCACTAAAAGGAAAGTAACAAGTTCCAGTAACCCTAAAAGAATAAAATTCTATAAACTATCAAAGAATTCTGAAAAATCCTCTTAAAGAAGTTAAATGAACCACAAGAAAACAGACTGCTAAACAAAATTAGGAAAACAATGCATGAACAAAAGGAGAAGTTTAAATAGCAACCATAAAAAAAAAAGGAAAACCAAAGAGAAATACCAGAGTTGAAAAAGTCAATAACTGAAGAATTCAATAGAGAGTTTAAAAAGTACACTCAATCATCAAAAGAATCAGTGACCAAGAGGATAGGACATTGGCAATTACCCAGTCAGAGGCACAAAAGGAAAAAAAGAATGAAAAAGAGTGAAGAAAACCTACATGAATCTTAAGACACAATGAAGAGAAACAATATTGCATTGTGGGAATTCTACAAGGAGAATAGAAATGGAAAGGGACAGAAAATGTATTTACAGCAATGAAGCCAAAAGACACCAAATAAGTTTAACCTGAATAGGACAACACCAAGACACATTATAATTAGATTGTCAAAACTCAAAGACAAAAAACTTTAAGAGCAGCAAGAAAAAAAAGAGAGAAGATACATGTAAGGGAACTCCCGTAAGACCATCAATGGATTTCTCAACAGAAACTTTTCAGGTCCGAAAAGAATGGGATGATATATTCAAAATATTAAAAGAAAATAATTGTCAACCAAGAATTCTTTACTCAGGGAAACTGTCCTTCAAAAATGAGAGGACAAAAACTTTCCTAAACAAATAACAGTTGGGAGAGTTCATTACCACCAGACCTGCCATACAAGAAATGTTAACCATATATCTGATAAAAGGTTAACATTCAAAATAATAAGAACATGGGGCACCTTGGTGGCTCAGTCGGTTGAGTGTCCAACTTCATGTCACGACCTCACGGTTTGTGAATTTAAGCCCCACATCAGGCTCTCTGCTGTCAGTGCAGAGCCTGCTTTGGGTCCTCTGTCCCCATCTCTTTCTGCACCTCCCCTCATGCTCTCTCTCTCAAAATTAAACATTAAAATTAAAATTAAATATTAACAATTACATATAAATATAAATTATATATGGAAGTCACAACTCAATGTCCAAAAAAAGAAAAGCAAATAACCAGTTAAAAGAAATGGGCAAAGGTTCTAAATGGACCTTTTTCCAAAGAAGATACATGAAAGGCCAACAAGTATATGAAAGTTGTTCAGTATCACTGGTCATTAGGGAAATGCAAATTAAAACCACAATAAGGGGCGCCTGGGTAGCTCAGTCGGTTAAGCGTCCAACTTCGGCTCAGGTCATGATCTCACGGTCCGTGAGTTCGAGCCCCGCGTCGGGCTCTGTGCTGACAGCTCAGAGCCTGGAGCCTGCTTCTGATTCTGTGTCTCCCTCTCTCTCTGACCCTCCCCCGTTCATGCTCTGTCTCAAAAATAAATAAACATTAAAAAAATTTTTTTAAAACCACAAGAAAATATCTGCCTGTTACAATGACTATCATCAAAAAGACAAGCGGTAACAAATGCTGGCAAAGACGTGGAGAAAAGGGATCTGTGCACTGTCGGTGGGATTGTAAATTGGTGCAGCCACTATGGAAAACAGTATACAGGATCCTCAAAACATTAAAAATAAAACTGGTACATGATCCAGCAACTCTGTATCTGGGGATATATCCAAAGGAAGTCAAAGAACCAACTCAAAAAGACTTCTGTGTCCCATGTTCATATAGCAGCATTATTTACAATAGCCAAGACATTGAAACAACCTAAGTGTAACACATGGCATGGTGACTATAGTTAACAATACTGTATTATATATTTCAACGTCACTAAGAGAGTAGTTCTCACCACAAGATTAAAAATAAGCATAGATCTATGTGTTGATGGATATTAACTACACTCATTTTAGCAATCATTTTGCAATATATACATGTATCAAACCATTATGTTGTATATCTACAACTAATACAATGTCATATGTCAATTATATATCAATTACAAAGTTAATTACTTTAAAAATTAAAAAATGAAAACGGACAGAACCATGAGCCAAGGAATATAAGAGGCCTATCAAAGCTGACAGCAGCTCCCAGCTGACAGCCGCCAAGAAAACAGGGACCTCAGTCCACAACTACAAAGAATTGGGTTCTTCCAACAATCTTAATAAACTTGGACACGGATTCTTCCCATGATCTTCCAGATAAGAGCCCAGCTAGCTGACACCTTGATCCAGCTTTGTGAAACCGTCAACAGAGAACTCAGATGACTCTGCCTAGAATTCTGACCAATAGAACTGCAAGGTAACAACTGGGTATTTTCTTAACCCACGAAGCTTGTGGTGATGGAAAACTAATACGTGATGCACTCACATGAAGTGTTTTATAAAGTAATAAATCTTTTTTTTCTAAATTTTTTAACGTGTATTCATTATTGAGAGACAGAGACAGAGTGCAAGTGGGGGAGGGGCAGAGAGAGAGGGAGACACAGAATCCGAAGCAGGCTCCAGGCTCTGAGCTGTCCGCACAGAGCCCGATGCGGGGCTCGAACTCACGGACCGGGAGATCATGACCTGAGCTGAAGTCGGACGCTTACCGACTAAGCCACCCAGGCGCCCCGTAATAAATCTTTTTTACATAAGTCAAAATAAACAAAAGTAACTTTAAAAGACAATTCAAAGATTAGTCCTCATGCATGGGGCACCTGGCTGGCCTAGTCAGTAGAGCATGCAACTTGATCTTGCGGTAATGAGTTCAAACCCCATGTTTGATGGGGTTTGAACTCATTGGACCCATGGGTCCAGAGACTACTTTAAAAAAAAAAAGTAAATTAAATTAAAAAAGATTAATGCTCATGCAGGGGAAGAATTCCATATAATCTTTGGACTGTATTATCTAACTGTGGTACCACTTTTGACTGAAACCGCTCATCTATAATTTGTTGCAACACCAATGATAAAGGCTATAATGAACATTTCTGTATTTCTGTGGGCTTCATGGGAAACATGGTAATATTCTTTCAAGCACATATTGCTCTACGTATATTTTCATCCCCAGATTTATATTTTGTGCATATGGTTTTATAACAAGCTGTTCAGTTTCTAAGGAAAAATAGTGTATCCTATTTTACGTACACCAAGTTTTGTTTCAAAATTAAAATATAACTCCACAGGTCCCAAAGCAGCAATGTTTAAAAACTCATTGCAAAAAATACATGTGGCCTTGGAAATTTTATTAATTTAAAAGATGGGCCTTTATGACAAGTAATTACCATCAAACTTTGAGCACACACTTTTTATTTCTTATACTATGATTGACAGCCAGTTGAAGAATTGGTGAGTACTCTCAGAAAGTGAAATTTCACCTTCAGTCTACTCATCCCCATCACAAACATCATCAAATTTCCTTTAAAAATTCCACATGGAGGGGCACCTGGGTGGCTCAGTCGGTTGAGCGTCCGACTTCGGCTCAGGTCATGATCTCACAGTCTGTGAGTTCGAGCCCCGCATCGGGCTCTGTGCTGATGGCTCAGAGCCTGGAGCCTGCTTCCGATTCTGTGTCTCCCTCTCTCTCTGCCCCTTCCCTGCTCATGCTCTGTCTCTCTCTGTCTCAAAAATAAATAAAAACATTAAGAAAAAAAAATTAAAAAAATAAAAAAATAAAAAATAAAAATTCCACATGGAAATTATCTGTGAAATGGATGCTCATTAAACATGAGATGAAGAATCAATATTATGGCATTTGTCTTTTCATTGTATCTGATCAGACATTTACTGATAGATCAGAAATATCAAACTTGTATTTTCTGTGAAGAAAGCCTGTGTACATGTTGCTCACATTTTACCATTAGCAACAGTCATTAAAATACGGATGGAGCAGCAAAGAAAGAGTAACTAAAAGTTATGTATTCTCTGTATAATCTGATGATACAATAATTTAATCAGGACATGAGTTTCCCAAATTAACCACTGGACAACTGGCTATTCAATGATATTTGCGGGGAGAAAAAATTACAAACAATGAGCTTGGGACTATGAAAGAAACTACAGATATAATTTCTGACAGCATAGTGTTTAATAAATACAATTTAAAATGTTAAAGAATTGATTCTTCTTTGGATAATGGCCAAGGAACTCCTATCAAACTAACCCTTCCAAAGATAATACGTCCTGGACAAAATATGAACAAATAACTACTTGAAGTCCCTAGAAAGTAACAAAAAGCAGACAGACACTGGGGTGCAAGTGACATTCTGAGGAAGGGAATGACACTAGGTGTGTTTGCCATTTTTATGACTTTAAGCCAAATCTATTCAATGCCTGGAGGTTAAATCTATATCAGAAAATTCAGAATTTTACCAACTTGAAAAACCAGAGGACAGGGTTTGAGCAAATACAGAAGGTGGAAAGTGAGGGGGAAATGACAAAAAGAAAGCTACAGGAAGGAAAAATAAATTTCTGTGGATAATAAATACTGCCAAATCTCATGCATGCACAGAAAGACTTCAAGCAGCTCAGCTAAAATTAAAATATTTAAACTAAAATTTCAGCTGTTCTACCTCATGGGAAACAAAGTCTGTAGCTCAAGTTCAGCCAAGTTAAATTCCTGCTTTAAAAATAATCAGCACTCTTCAGAACAGATTTCAAAGTCTCTATATAGTATTGTTAAACATGTCCAAGACAAAATTTAAGATTACTCAAAATGTTAAGAAATGGGAAAACATGACCCCTACTCAAGAGGAAAAAGGATTAATGGAGAGTGATTAAGAGATAAGTTGGATGTTAGAATTGCAGAAAAGGATTTCAAAGCTAGTATGATAACGGTTAAAGGAAGTGAAGTAATATGCTCATAATGACTGAAAAGATAGGAAATCTCAAAAGAGAAATAACCATGTAGAATATAAAAAATAACCAAATAGAAATTTTACAACAAAAAGTAAAATATCTGAAATAAAAAATGATGAGCTTTTCACATGAGAGCAGATTATGAAAGAATCAATGAACTTGAAAATTCATCTGAAGAACAGAGCAACACTGAAAAAGTTACAAGAATTTCTAGTATAATTTATGAAAAGCCTAAAATACAAATAATTGAGCAATCAGAAGGAAAAGAGAGATGGAGGCAGAAAAAAATATTAGAACAACAGACAAAACAATTACCAAATTAGGTAAAAAATACAAATTTACAGACTTAAGAAACACATCAAATCCGAAGAAGATAAATAACAATTAAAGCCACACATGGGCACATCTCAATAAAACTACTACAAACAAAAGAGAAAGAAAATTTTGAAAGCAATTTGAGAAAAGCAATGCAATAAAATACAAAATACATTAAAATACAAAAGAACAATGATTTAAAGTGCTACTGACTTGTCATCATAAACTTCTCATCGAAAACTAGACGACTCTTGGGGTGCCTGGCTGGCTCAGTCAGTTAAGTGTCCAACTCTTGATTTCAGCCCAGGTCATGATCTCATGGTTAGTGAGATGGAGCCCCACATCGGGTTCTGTGCTGACAGCGCGGAGCCTGCTTGGGATCCTCTCATTCCCTCCCTCTCTGCACCTCCCTTACCCTCATCTCTCTCTCTCTCTCTCTCTCTCTCTCTCTCTCTCTCTCAAAATAAATAAATAAACCTTAAAAAAAAAAAAAAAACTAGAGGACTCTAAACTATTAAAAGAAAAGATGGGGCACCTGGCTGGCTCAGTTCGTAGAGCAAGCAACTCTTGACCTTGGGTTTGAGTTCAAGCCCCACTTTGGGTGTAGAGATTACTTAAAAATAAAATCTTTTTTAAGGAAGGGAAGGGGAGGGGAGGGGAGGGAAGGTTAGAAAGGAAAGGACTGACAACAGAGAATTCTATATCCAACAAAAATATTCACAAAAAAAATGAAAACTAAATAAAATTGTCTTTCAGATAAGAGTAAATGGAGAAGTGACTATCTGCACTCCAAGACATGCTAAAGGAAGTTCACCAGGCGAAAGAACAGTATATCACTAGAAATTTGGATCTTCAGGAAGAAAAATGATTAAAATGATAAGAAAGAGAATAATTAGGAAAAGAACAGTAATCAGTGCAATAGTAGACAAACATTACAGAAAAATCTACAAAGCTAAAAGAGAAAATATAATAAACTCTTAGGTAAACTGATAAAGCAAATGAAAGACCATTAATTCCTAAATACCAGTATCAGAAAGAAAAGGATTATCATTATAAAGTGGATATTAAAGTGGACATTAAAGGATAATATAGGAAAATTATGAAATTTATAACAGCAAATTAATCAACTTAAATAAAAATGGCCAATTTCTTGAAAAACACCGCTTACCACAACTAGTAAAGATTAAACAAAATCTAAATAGCCCTATTTATCTTAAAGAAACTTTCACAAAAAGAAAACTTCCTGTCCAAATGGTTTCACGGGTAAATTCTATCAAATATGTAAGGAAAAGTAACACCAATCTTACACCAAGTGTTGACAAAATAGAGGATAAGTTAAAAATCCCCAACTCATTTTATGAGCTCACAAAAATCTTAATGCCAAAACCTGCCACTGACATGTCAGTAAAAGACAAAATATAATAGGTTTTATGAATACAGATGAAAAATTCTTTATAAACAGCAGAAAATATTGGGGTGCCTGGGTGGCTCAGTCGATTAAGCATCTGACTCTTGATTTCAGCTCAGGTCGCTCGGTTCATGAGTTCAAGCCCCACACTGGCCTCCATGCTGACAGTGCAGATCCTGCTTGAGATCTTCTCTCTCTCCCTCTCTCTCTCCCCCTCCTCCACCCTCTCTCTCTCTCTCTCTCTCTCTCTCTCAAAAATAAATAAACTTAAAAAAAATTTAAATAGTAAAAAATATAAACCAGCAACATACAAAATGGATAATATCCTATGACCAAGTGACATTGAGTCCAAAAATGCAAAGTTGGTTTCATATTCAAAACTCAACTAATATAATTAGCAGTATTAACAGAACAAGGAAGTAGAATCATGGTCATTTCAATAACTGCAGAAAAAGCATTTCACAAACGTAAACCCATTCAAGGTTTAAAAAAAAAACTGTCAAAAAATAATGGACTCCCATAACTTCTTTTTAACAATGCACTATTAGTCCTAAGCATTATAATAAGAAAAGAAAAAGAAGTAAGAAGCATAAATACTGGAAATGCAATGAAACTATCTCTATTTGCAGATGACACGATTGTTTACATAGGATAGTGTGGCAAATCTACAAGACAACTAACAGAACTGATAAGTAAGTTTAGCAAGGTCAAAAGATACAAAGTTAATATTAAAAATAAATTAGATATTTACAAAGTAGCAGAAAACAACTAGAAGCTGATATTTAAAAATAATTCTGTTTATAGTAAGACCATAAACTTAAAATTCTTATGAAAAAAATTAACAAAAGTCATTCAAGACCTCTTCCCTTTAAACTACAAAACACTGTTAAATTAAAGAAGACCTAAATAAATGAAGAGATATACCAGCAGAAGCTTCCAAAGTTGTTAAGATGATAACTCTCCCCAAATCAATCTACAGAAATACAACACAATCGCAGCCTTAATCCTAAGTAAACTTGTAAATCAAGATTAACAAATTGATTTATAAAATATGTATGAAAATGCAAAGTATCTAAAATATTCAGCCTGTTTTGAAAAATTATAGGGGTGGAGAACTTATACCACCTGACCTCAAGATTACTATAAAGGTAAGACACTGTGGTATTGCACAAAGACAGACAAAAAACATGGATCAATGGAATGGAATAGACAGTCCAGAAATGTAAGCACACGTACACAATTATTTAATTCTCTACAAACGTGACAAAGCAAACCGATAGTGAGTAGAAAGTCTTTTAAGTCTTTTCTGAAAATGATGATGGAACACTGGATATCCACCTGGAAAAAAATATGAATCTTGACCTCTACCTCACATCATATACACAAAAATTAACATGTGACGGAACATATACCTAAACTGCAAAGCTAATACTCTAAAACTTCTGGGAAATACATAAGAGGATAGTTTTGGGGCACCTGGGTGGCTCAGTCAGTTAAGCGTCCAACTTCGGCTCAGGTCATGATCTCACGGTTTATGAGTTTGGAGCCCCACATGGGTCTCTGTGCTGACAGCTCGGAGCCTGGAGCCTGCTTCAGGCTCTGTGTCTCCCTCTCTCTGCCCCTCCCCTGCTTGCACTCTGTCTCCTTCTGTCTCTCTCAAAAATAAATAAACATTAAAAAAAAAAAGAGGATAGTTTCATGACTTAGGGATTGGCAAAGGATTTTTAGACAGCACACAGAAAACAAAAACCCTAAGAGAAAAAAATTGATAAATTAGATTTCATCAAAATTAAAACTTCCACTCATCTAAAGGCATTATTAAGAAAATGAACAGGCAAACCACAGACTGGGAGAAAATATTCACACAGCGTATATCTGACAAATGATTGATATCCAGGTAGGCAAAAAACAAACAAAAAATTCTACAACGCATTAAGAAAAACAAAGCCTAATTTAAAAAAAAAGTAGGATGTACAGTTGGCCAATGAGCATATGAAAAACTGTTTGACATTGTTAATCAGGCAAATACAAAATATCATAAGGAGATGCTATTATAAACTCACCACAAAATGACAAAAATTAAAAAGACACATCGTCAAATGTTGGAAAGTGTGTGGAAACCCCAAAATGCTCAAACATATTTGGTGGGAGTTTAAAATGCAAAACCCCTTTTTAAAATGGTCTGCATTATAAAACTAAACATACATCTACCCTGTGACCCAAGAATTCCTCTTCTAGGTATTCATGCAAGAGTATAAAAATGATTGTCCACAAATAAGACTCAAGAGAGAGAAGGGTATATTCATAAAATGGAATATTATTCAGCAATAAAAAGGAAAAAAACTACACATACATCCAACAACATGGATAAATATTTTTAAATTATGATGATTAAAAGTCTTTTATAAAAGATTATATTCTATATGATTTCAATTATATGAAGTTCTAGAACAGACATAGGTAATCTATACCAGGCGAGAAAAAAGCAGAACGATATTTGGTTCCAGAGGCTGGGGGAAGACAGTATTGACTGGAAAGAAGCATGAAGGATCCGATAAGTGTTGGAATTCAGAGGTTAAGAATATATAGCCCTTAACTGAAGAAGCTCACAGAATAGTGATTTTAACAATATCACAGAGCCAGGAAGCAGCAGACCTAAGACACGAACACCAGTTCCACGGTCAACACTACACAGCATACGGCTAACACAGTATGTATAGGAAAGTCAAGCACAGATCAATTCTTGACTAAACATGGCAGCTCTCCTTGCCATTTTCCATTTCCTCTACCTCTGACATTTCAAAGGTCACTCAGTGAGATGGAAAGTTTAACAAGGTTTAAAATGAGAAGTCCAGAGTTGGATTTTAAGTAAGCAGCTGAAAACTGTGTTTCTAGAGCCTAATGTGGATCCCATGTCCCACTTTCTAAATCAGAGCTGCTCCACTTTTGCCTGCTTTACATACTGCGTTACATTCTGAAGGAGGTATTCTCTGGTGAAAACAAAAAACAAATGAACAAAAGGCGGAGTTTGAAAACCATTAGGCAAAATAAAGCCATGAGCAATGGCTTCTCTCATTTTGCCCAAAACGAAGTGTTCACACACCTTTGCGAGATATTTAAAACTTCTCAGATTGAGAAGCTAAACTCAAATTGTAGATTAGTCCTAGGAATTCTTTTGTTATACACATGAATCTTTGTGACTGATGAGTGAGTATGAATATGAGAGCTCATAGCACACATGAAACAAGTTCACTTCAGTAATTGGTGAATAGTGCCAGCAATAAACAGAAAGCTTACCAGTAATGATCTTCTTTGACTTCTCTAAGATCCTTCATAATCATATAAAAGTTGGTAACAAAAAAGTACAGGTAACATTTACCTGTCAGTCATCAACAAAAACAGTAGCTTTATAAAAATTTTCCAATAAAGAAAATATTTTAAAACTATATCAGTATCAGATTAAGTGTCTGTACTAAAAATTGTGGTATATAGCTAAGGTCCACAGTAAATATTCCAGTGAAAATATGTCTGATACACATTCATGAATCAAAAGTCACTTTGATTAGAAATAAAGAGATAATTGTTAAGATTTGGTTTTATGTCTGTGGTATATGATTAGTATTTCAGTAATCATTAGTGTATGTATATATATATATATATATATATATATATATATATATCCAACAAGGTTAAATAAATATGTGTGTGTGTTTGTGTACATGTGAGCATGTGTGTATCAGACTACCGAGTGCCTTAGACTTCACAATAAAGACTGTCCATAAAAAAATGTTCCTATAGTGAAAATCAATTGTGCTACAATCATACCAACTCCAAATGATGCACGCTGTGCAGACTGCATTCTCAAAGCTATGAAAAGTGAGCGTGCGGTTCTTTTAATGTCAAAGTAGTCATTAATGTGCCATGATGAATAACAGGAGTTTATGCCAAAAATCCTGAACACAAATTGATGGCTTCATTATAAACCAAAGCAGTAGTAAATGCTATGTAAAGGGCTAAATACTTCTCACCAAAACCACTACCAGACTAAATAATTAAACATTTATTTTGCAAAATCAAATTTTATTTCAATAATATTAATGTTTTAGAACTGTGGAAATTTGTCAGTGGAAAAGGAGTCCATTTGCACTAGGTAATTTCAAGCTTTACATTTCATTTTTTATAGACCAGCCCTGTAATTTATTGTCAAAAAGCAACACTTTTCAGAAGTACTACTAATAATTAGTGGAGGATGGCAGGCACAAACTGACCCTAGTCCAGGCAAAGCAGATCATATGGTTATCTTACCAGTAATTGAAAACACCAACAAATCCAAATATCCTTTAGTCTATTAAGGTTTTTGTAATCTTAGTTTAAAACATGGAAGTCTGCCTCTTCTCATTATATGTATATGGAAGGGAGAGAAAGACTGTCTCTAATACCTCTTCTGAATAAATTCCAGTCCTATTATGCCCCTGTGTGGCCGGCCGGCACAGGAAATTCACTGCCACACATTTAGTTACAAAGAAATAATCACAGCTGGAAAAAATACAGATTTCTTCTCCGTACAAGAGAGATTACTCAAAATCGGTAAATGGAAAAATTTGAAGGATATGAATCAAGCACATTTTCCTGCACATTTTATCACAAAAGATAGTTATCATATCTTGTCCATTTGAATACTGCTCAAAGCAATTGAGTACTCAATGCAGTGAACTCTGTTAAAAATATATCTTCTGGCATCCTGATATTACTTACGTTTGCTTCCAAAGACAAGCTCACAAAACGATTTAAGCTTCATAATGATTTTAGCACTTGAGGATTTTTTTTATTGGCAACAAAAGCAATTATCTTTGTATCTGATTAAATATTTAATTTGGAAAAATGAGTTGATAGTAAGGAAACTTGATAACAAGGATTTAAATTAAAGTGGCATTTCATCAAAACCTGTCAAAGTGGATTTATGCAGGATGCAGATCCTGATTTTTTTTCTTGCTTTACCTTCAGTTGTTTCATATTAGCTGTAAAAGAACAGAGGATATCCTACCACTGCCTTTGTGCACATTTTAAAATGGTACTCAACAACCACAATGATGAGAGAAAAAGCTAAGAAGTTTCAGTCTGAAACATAAGGGTTGGTCCCTATGGCTTCCAACAAGTCTAAAATATTCTAATGATTTTCACTCATAAATAAATTTCAATTATCCATTTGATAATAAAATACTGTAACAATCTATATTCATCACCAATTTAGTAATTTAGTATCCAGAATATATTACTGGTGTATTTAAAATCTTGGCTCTTTTGACAAGTTGAACCTGTAAATGTCTTTGGAGTAACTATTATGGGAGATTTTTGTCTTTGAACACTTTATCTTACATGTCATAGAAGTAAACTGCCCTACCATCTGAAACCTGATGCAAATTGAGTTGCAGATTTAGGGATTACTTACCAGATTAGTTACCTGGGAAAAGTCTCAAGATTACTCCTACCTGAAAGGTCCCCTCAACAACATATCATGTATAATCAATGCATAGTACTATTTTAGTAATTTCTCCTAGAAAGCAATTTAGAATAAAATATATTCCAATTGTCTATATCTCTGATGTTATTTTTCCATCAATTTAAAGATCATAGATCATGTCACAATACAACTACCGAATATTCCATTCGAACTAGTCCAAACAATTAAGTGATTACTCTACATGTTGTAACAACCAAGACTGCTCTTTCCAGAGACGGTGTTACATAATTGATGCTTCAAATCCCAAAACCATTAATGTCCAGTCCACAAGGTCAAAAGGCTCGTTATTTAGAAACATTTTTAAAGTTGTCGTAAGATCACATCTAATGACATACCAGCGTCCTCCTTTTTCCATGACTTTTCCTTCAAGAATGATTTATTAGTCTACATCTTACTTTCTGATTCAATGCTAACTGAAATGTTGATGTCTAGGCATTTGTAAATTTTTAAAGAACTTCAGCAGAAAAAGAGTTCTAAAAGACCATTATATCTGATCTGAACACAAGTAACCAAAACACTAAAATATGTGGAGGCATTAATTGTGAGTTATATAAACTTACTTTCACTCTTCATACTTCTAAAATAATAACTATTGGTACAACTGGTTTTGACTGATTTTGAAAGTAAATCAAGTAGTTGGTCATTTATGAAAATCAGTAGATCTACATGTGAGAAAATGTCATATGTTTCTTGAAGACTAAGAAGTTAAAGAACATATAAAGCAGGGATTTTTTTCCCCTGAAGCAGAATACATTTTTATTGATTAGTTGGTAGTTTCAGATAATCGTAGGTTTAAAAAAATCAAAATAAGGTTAAGTAAGACTGGTCTTACAGAAGCACCAGAAACTTCACATTTTAATGCTTAATTGCAACAGCATAAAATTCTGGATTTTTAATAATGAGAGCAATGCAATCATAAATACATGCCAACAATAAAGGAAACTTGAAGCTAAAGCAAAAGCAGGGTGATAGGGATCCACAGTTCCGTCAAGATATAGATATTCCCATATTTTAACACTAATGTTTCCTTTAAAACTAATTCCTTGCCATACTGTTAACAGCACAATTTCTAACATGAATATACATCCAGACCTAACATTAATATTTTTAAACATAAGTTCTTGGCATTAAAAAAAAAAGATAGAAATCAAGCAAAGAAAAGATTTATAAAAGATGAGTACAAATCCTAAAACTCTGGTAGCTTCAGGTCATGGACATTTTAAGAAAGCCATACCGCCTCTTTTATTTAAATATAACATGCGATACAGATTATTTTTACCATAAATTACAGACACTCAAGTGATGTATTACTAAATTAAAAAGCCCAGTATCTTAAAATATAGATAGCCTGTTAGAGAATATCACAGCACTTCACATACTGTTATATATTTTAAATTATCCAAAAACTAAACATAAAAAAATAGAATTGGTCAACTGAATAAAACTGTCCTGAGGAAAGAAGTGAAATTTTATAAAAAACAGATATGTTACTTCACATTCAATGAAAAGGTCATCAATATATTTATCATCGGTAAGCATTTTAAATGCCCACAAATTTTAAAAGCCTCCTTTTCCTTTGCTAAATTAAGACACATACTGTGTAATAGTTTTTTTTTTTTTTAATCTCTAAATAGGCTGCCTCACATTGTTCAGAAGAGACCAGAAGAACCATTCAATATTCTGTGCACTATTACTTCTCCCTCAATTTCCAGAAGGCTTTAGTGCATTATTATCATGTTCAAAAATTTCTTCCTCAGCCCTTCTCCACGTATATTTAGTTAAAATGGGGTCTTTTCTACAGTAGGTATGTAACATGAGACATTCTCACCACGCAAACAGCTGGGTGCTAAAACTGCATTTTAAAAGCATTCTTTAATAGGCTGTCTCTTTTCGTGTAAGCCAGAGAAACCGTCTAAAACATATGTTCATAATTTCACAATCTTCTCCACACACATAAAATGATGAGGTTGAAAAAGCAATAGGAATTCATAACAAAGCATCCTTTCAAACTAGCTGACCAAATACAAAGCAATACTAGCAGTTTGATAATACAGCTTGTTTAAAAGTGATTATTGATCTACTCTGCATCGAGAAATGTCTCAGACCCAGGAAACATCTTCCGCATGTTTTACAAAGAGCATGCATGACTGCTAATTCATATTTTCCAACAAATCACATAGGATTATATATCCCCATCCCTATAAATGCATTGTAATCACTGCCATGATCACAAAGAAAAAAAAAAACTATCAGGCATTTTAAATTGATCATTTTAGTTATTAGAAAATGAAATCATGAAACAGCCTGTATTATGTTTCAGAGGTCAAACTAGTTAAATTTAAGATGCTTTGGGGGGCTTGGAAGTAAGCTTATTTTCCTTCTCAAAATTCAATTAAGAAAAACGCCACATAAAATTTTATATTTGTGATAAGAAGACAACACCCTTATCATACCAACATTTCAGTACAGAACAATTTTTACAGGCATATCAGATTATTATTCAGAAAACATCAATGCTGAAGGAAATAGAGTTTAGCTTTACTCACCTTGCATTGTTCAGCGTTTGTCCAAAAAGCTCATTTTGTAAAATATTTGGTGGGGATGAGAAAACCCCATGAAAATGAGATAAGACAGAATTGCAGACCTGGCGCAACGTCTCAAATTGCATTTTCTTTCTTTCCCCCCCCCCCTTCTCTTATTTTTCCTTACCACCTGTCTTTAAAGTCATCTATTTGCAGACACCATCAAATAAAAACATGCCAATCAAGTTCCATATTTCTCCTGAGCTCTGTAGAAACTGTGCTTAAATGAGCAGAGGTTGATAGTTAATTGTACAGTCATTATTCTTCTAATTCAGTCGTAGAAGATTCAGTGCCCGTACAGCTTTCGGCTTTCTCCTGACTGTAGCAAGAATTCTAAACAGCAGTAAGCTTTTTGGGCATTCCCAGCTGAAGTGTGAAGCTGAGCTGCTCTCATGTACTCATATTTCTCTAAGCCTATTAAAAACACGCAATGAATAGATGCTGTCGTCAGGAGTTTCAGCACATCTGGCTGCCAGCAATAAAATCTCAGAAGTAATAAAAATGGGGACAAGGTATCTTCTCAATGTTACTACTGGGTAAGAAGGAGAGGAGTTCTGCATTTCCCAACCCTTTTTTCTTTCCCTGGAAAACAAGCAACTCCAGCAACAGAGTATGTAGGTCTCTTCACTGTGCAGGCTGCTGCATAGGACCAGAACACCCTAAAAATAAGCGGTATATCCTTCTTTTGATATCGTGAAGCAATAAGACAGACAATGGGCTTTTATTGCCTGCATTCACAATGCTGTGCTTCCAAAGAGACATTCGGAAAACATGAACTTACTCATCTTAACTTCTTCATTTGAAAATGTCTTCATTTGCTTTTAAAGAAAAATGAGTAACATTCAAGCCAGTCTCTTTCCAAAGGCCGTACATATTGACTACATGATTATTTGTGCAATTTTAGAAAAAAATTATACTCTGCTACTCTATCAATTAAAACTCACTTAGGCAGCACACATTAAATGTGAACGTTTCCACAAGTCAAAAAACACAACTAAGGCCAGGGACTTTATCAACTATTATTAATTTATTTCAATAAATGGTGGTCATAGCATTTCTCAGAAAAGAATATTTCCTGAAGGCTCCAATTGTCTTAGAGTACCTCAGATCACCATCCATTCTTAAAAGAGTAATTCTGGTTTAGATCAAATGTTTGGGTTATTAAATATCCATGTGCATCCAATGTTACTACAAAAGATGCTCTAAAAGTTGTGTGTAAACCAAATTTTAAAAATCAACTCACTTACAGGGACAATTAATATTTTTATTGCTCTTTAACTACTCCTAAACCATGACATTTCTATAACAAGTATATCCCCTTTAGGCCTTTTTTACCTCAACTTTTAGCCCTCACCCTTTCCATCCCCTTCCACACGTATACCACTAGCAATAAGTAACCAGGCACTTAAATACACTAAGAAGTTTTTTTAAAAACTGGTGAATTCTTTGTTGACATGAATAAGCATTTCACAAAAGAGCAACACAAAATAAACATGTAATAATATAAATTTTGAAATGACACAAAAAAAACATGTAATAATGCAAATTTTTAAGTAATTTCTTTCTTTCAGAAATTAAGATGTTTAATTATGGGTTTGTCCTCAACCAAGAGTGCCCCTGTTTTGCTTATTATTTATTATTTTATATTTTTATGGGTGCACATTCATCTACTTATGAAACATATATATGTAATAACTATAAAGTATTTTTTGGCTTATAAAGTACTTCTAAATTTATTTTTTTAATATCCAGAAAATGTGAGCAAGTGGTAGTTCTGCTATTGTTTATAAATGAAAAGAAATTGAGGCCTTAAAAGATTGAAGATCACACAGCTTATATAAATAGAGTATCTGAATGAAGATCTCTGCCTTGGACTCCACATCACATGCCCCTTCCCTATCATTCTGTCTTCTATGTGTACACACACACACACACACACACACACACACATCCATTGTGAATAGATCAGTCTCTATACATGAATAGGAAAACTACCTGCCAGTGACCTAATCAAAGATATTTCAGTCAGAGCAAACATCCCAATGGTTTTAATTCATAAGTAACTTTAAATAGATTTCTTTCCTTTCACTCAAACAGAAGCAACCTGACATGCTAAAAATTTTAAGCTTCTGATCATAAGTGATTTTTTTATATCTATAAAAGGTCAATTTCTATAAGTGGAAACACATTTTTAAAATTCTTAATTTCAAAGCTCATACTAACTGTGATGAATATGTATGTGCATATATGTATGTATGTATGTATTTCCCCCTTGCAGGTAGGTTTAATTTGTATAAATAATCAAAAGCCCTTTTGAAGTTAAGTCTGTTAAATAAGGTGTTACACTGAAAAGCACTCTTCGTTGCTAAAAAAAAAAAAAAAGTTTCTTTTGTTTCAGAGTTGGATCTGAAGACAAGGTCATAGGAAGAGTTCCAAAAAATGGTCTCAGCAATGGAAACATCACTAGAATGAACTGCAAAATTACTTCTTTAAAGACTAAAGAAACAGCAACTACCTTCCTCAGACCCTTCTTTTCCAGCTCTCACTATACAACACACACTACTGGTCAACTTTCTCTTCGTCCCTCAACATTCTAGAAGTGCTTTCTTCCACTTCCCCCTCCCCTTACTAACCTTTCGCCTGCTCCCATTCATTCTTAAGGATTCAAATGTCACTTTCTCAAGAAGACTTTCTCTGACTTAGCTTAGGTCCCCTATTATGCACTTTCATCATACCCTGTACTCGTTCTTCATTCATTTGATAAAAGTGTAACTATATATTTACTTGAAAAAAAATATTTAATGTTTTTCACCCTCAGTTCCATGAGGTTAAGGCTAAATATTGCTTTATTCTATAGCATAGTGCCTAGCACAAAGTAAGTACTTAATAAATATTTGTTGAATGAACAGATGTCTATATTTTATTGAAAAGGTAATTAGCTTTTAGTCACATCCCATAAGTAGGATAAGAAACTGCTCAGGGCTCAATTTGATTCTTTGTTTCTGTGTTTACTTTAGCCGGCCACATCCTATTATAAGGTTCATAAATACAAAAGCAACCAATATTTGCAATCAAAACCATTGTGTAATTTGTTGGAGTATCCTGAATATTTTAAGAATGTTTACAGCTGATATTTGTTTTACATTTTCTATACACTGTAGGCCACATGTAACATAAGTACCAGAGGCTTCTACGATGAGAGAAAGAACATGGCACTTGGAGTTTATTGGCCTAGATTTAAGTATTGACTCCAAACCTAACCAGCCATTATACCTCAACACATTGACTTTATATACCTGGGCTATGGTTTCTTCAAGCTACATCATTTACCTCACAGGGCTATTATTATATTTGAACATGTAATGTATATAAACACATTTTATAAACTTTAAGGTACGTAGTAATTGGAAGTAACCTCACTATGAGCTACCTAAGGAATCACATTATTGGAACCAGGATTCTAACAATTACTTCCTTTTATTTATCACACTTGTTCATGCATTTCTTTATGAATTTCTTTTGTGTAAGGCTCTATCCTTCTGTCTGTTGGATGTTGACAGGATACAATGCTGATACTCACCTCTTTCTGGGAAAATTAGATAATTAGCTCTATATTTACACTGAGTCCAGCAGAGAAGCATTAACTCTCACAAGTGAAGTTGATGGTGGAAATTTGGCTGTACTATTAGAATCTTTTGTACCTCACCGATAATGACAAAGCAAACTAGAGCTCTCCCTGAAGAGGTGTTAAGAAACTTCTAGCAGCAGAGGCAATTTTATTAAAGAAGATTTCTAAACAGCATATCAACACGTGAAAAAGTTCAAGCTAAGTAATCAAAGAATTCGAATAAAAATAATCACATTAAAGTGTATGTTTGCCCATTAAATTGGCAAAGTATTGTCCAGAGAGTCAGAGAAGAGGCACCGTCTCATATCAGACTTACTGATAGAGTGCATATGGGTAGAACCTTTCTGAGAAATATTTAGTATTATGTACCAAAACTTTAAAAGTGCTCAAAAGCTGACAGAACACTGGAAGAATAAACACTAAAATGTTAATATTGATTATTTCTGGGTGAGACATCACATTTTTTTCTTCCATTGTATTCCTTTATACATTAACCACAAAAAAAGCCCAAAGTTTAATCTACCTGTAAGTAGAGAATTCTACAATTACAATACCATAACCATAACAAATTAAGTATGATGTCAGCCCATGAGCTTTTTCTTAGCAATGCTTAAGTAAATCAAATATTAGGTTATTAGTTTTCACGTGAATAGCTATATGCATTAGCAGAGGTATTCTCTTCTTTATCAGGAGGTTCCTAAGATTCTATAACAACTCAAATAGTTTAGTTAGTACTATGAAACATCCAAAGGAGAGGGGGAAAAAAAAACCACTTAGCACTAACTTGTTTATTATGTCATCCTCAAAAATACTTGAAGTATAAGCTCTTAAATTAAAATTACTTAAGAGTCTTGGTTTGCAAATGCCTAATGGCTGTGAGCTAAATGTCTTAAGAAATTCACCACAAATTCAAAACCTAAATGAAAGCATAAAAATTGGGAACTTATTCTCTTCTAAATAACAACACAAGCCTCTTACTTGGTAAGGCTCAATATCCCTCATGGCATATTTCAATGTTATAGTTTTAGAGATGTCTGGGTTTATTTTGAATTTTTAGGAGTACGAAAGTGTGCCTATTAAAATGCTCCATACGGGGCGCCTGGGTGGCTTAGTCAGTTAAGCAACTGAATCTTGATTTCGGCTCAGGTCATGATCTCACGGTCCATGAGTTCGAGCCCTGAATCAGGCTCTGTGCTGACAGTGCGGAGCCTGCCTGGGATTCTCCTCTCTCTGCCCCTCCCCTGCACATGTGCACTCTCGCTCTCTCTCTCTCTCTCTCAAAATAAATAAATAAAATTTAATAAATAAATAAAATGCTCCATACATGCAAACATTTAAACATAGCTAATCAATAACTGAAACTATATGATATATAAAATGTATAATCTATAACAAAAATACCAGAAACGTGTTAAAGGAATTTTTCGTTTTCTTAAAATATACATCTATAGTTCTATCTACATAATTGAAACAATTGCACTGTCTCTTCTGTTGCATTATTCTTGTTCCATTGGCTATTTGAAGCATCTGACTGATAAAAATCTAAGGGTTATATATAAGAAAGATGGTCCAGAGAACAAGTGGTCTTCATATGTTTTTCAAATTAATGTCATGCATTGTAAATATTTCCCTGAGGCAAGACCATAGAACCATTCACCTCAGGGATAAGATATAAGCAAATAAAGGCAGATGATGAAATTTTGAACAAAAGCACAGAAGGGAAAAGTTACTCAATAAAGGTAAATTGGCTTGTGCCTCAACTTAGTGTGGACAATATTTAAGGAAGATCGGCTTACATAAGCATACTACAAATCTAAAGATTCCAGAGTGAAATCATAGAACAGTGTAGTTCAAAATACCTACAGTGGTTTTCATAATAAGTTTTTAAGAACACGTGGATACTGTTATTTTCTGATGTACAAAAAAATTCTGTAGTATTTCCCAGGGCTTGAACTCTGTATCTACCTGTCCCTAATTTGGGTCGTTGCTGCAGAACGGACTCCTACTAGTTTCTATCATCTGATTTCGAAAGGAAAGGGGGGGCACCGTGAAAGCCACCACAGATGCATGAAGCCCCACCATCACTATCCTGTCTCTGATTCCTGTTTCTGGGCCAGAAATAGGAGGGCTAATACTACTACACTTTGGCTCAGGCTGCATTATCATGAGAGGTGTTACAGGGTTGCTTCAACAGCCCAGTGCCAAGCAGCTCTTACCAGAGTAGTTCCCACTCCTACAAGCTGGCAGCAATAGCGATTTTTCTTCCATTGGATGCAAGAGTCAGACCTAGATTTAAGCTCCAGAATGAAAATGTCCAGAGTGATTATCTAATCTGACACCTAGAGATTCTACCTATTAGAAGAAAGAGAACCAAGGTCTCTGAAAACACACCTTGGTTAAGTCTCTCCACTGTTAGGACCACTAGTTCCAAGTAGCTACTTCCTTGATAACTGTCAAGAGAATCCCTGGAAGCAATACAACAACTTCAGGGAGCTATGTCACTATAAATATGAGCCAACTCAATCCCTAATAACTGTATTCACCAGGAACCACAGTATAAGAAATGTTTATAGCTTTGGGACTCCAAGCACTCACCTAAGCTTGCAAACTGACTGCACATTGTTAGTACATGAAAACTGGAAACAATAATCATTGGCACGACTATAAATTGTTTTAGCAAAATACGGCAGCAAACAGAATACTATGCAATAATACTGGCCTCCGAGAGTTCGCATCCACAATTCTTTTCTTTCATGCAATTTCCTTCTACTCATTACATCATGAGGGACTGGAAACATCACAAATACACCAAGATATTATCTCACTACATGTGGATGTAGGGAAATGAATTAGGAAGCTAAAGCATTAGTCAAAGCAACATATTAGCTGGCTTGAATTTAAATGATTACAGTAAGATGGAGACACAGAGGACTAAAAAGGCAGATGTTGAATCAACAGGACATAATGATTGATTTGCACAGGTTGGGAGGCAGAGTATGAGGGTCAAAAGAGGAGTCAAAAATGACTCTCAGATTTCTCTCTTAAGTAGCCAAGCATATAGTCTTAAAATTTGCTGAAAAAGAAAATGCTAAAGGAAGAGCAGACTGAGGGAGAAGGAAGGGGAAGATGATGAGTTGTTGAATTTAAGCAGCATGCAAGATAGCTAAAAGGCAAATAAGTAAGCAATTGGACAAATAAGTAAGCAAATAAGTAATAAGTAATCGCCCTGGAGTTCAGAAGAGAGTTCTCAACCGTAGATATAAATTCAGGAAGCATCAGCGTGTTGGTAAGGATTTCAATCAAGTGAGTAAATGAGATCACCCAAAGAGAAAGTTCAAAATGAAAAGGAAAAATAAAAGTTTAAAACAGAGCACAAAGGAACTAAGTTCCACAGTAAGTCATCAGGTAAAGAAGAACCAACTAAAGGAGGAAAGAGAGGAACAGCCACAAAAGTAGGAGGGAAATCAGGAGAGTGTGGTGACCCAGAAGCCAATAAAAGGCAGTGTTTTAAGAAGAATGGTATAATCAACTCTCTGTTACATATTCTGTCATCTGGAAATTGAAGAATTGCCATGTGTGATCCTGTGCCTCAAAACAATTCTCCTGAAAAGCGTTCTTTTAGCCTGAAATCACTCACTCTAATAGGACCCAAACCTAGCCTAGGAAAATAGACTGGGAACAGATGACATTTAAGCTTCCTTTTTCTACCCCCTTTCCTTCCTTGGTAAAAGGTAAGCAAACAAAATTGTTAGTCTTGGTTCAGCCGAAGCAGAAGACCTTATGCAAATAAACTCATGCAAATCTACAGGCATCTTGATCCAATGTTACCAACTTAAAAATACAATTAGACATGCTTGACCCTTACAAATGAACAGAGATCAAGATTAATCAGAGAACCCAGCTACTTATGAGTGATTAAGCACCAAATTTGAAAGTAGAAAGTATAATACAAACAAGACCTGTTCTATCAATTTTCCATCTAGCTTTCCCTTTTCCCGTTTTGTTTCCTTTCTAAAATGACTTGTTTATTTATTATTGAATCTATTTTAGAAGCCTCTTGGTTCTAACAACATTTGTCGTGATGAAGAATAACATTTATTTTATGTGTGAATCGAGCCACCAAAGATTTTATTGTTATACTATTTCCTATCTTTTTTTAAAACTTTTCTTAAGGTTTATTTACTTTTGAGAGAGACAGAACACGAGCGGGGGAGGGGCAGAGAGAGAGGGAGACACAGAATCTGAAACAGGCTCCAGACTCTGAGCTGTCAGCACAGAGCCTGATGCGGGGTTCGAACTCACGAGCTGTGAGATCATGACCCGAGCCAAAGTCAGACGCTTAAGCAAGTGAGCCACCCAGGCGTCCCTATACTATTTTCTATCTTAAAAGAACTTCCCTTGAACCCAAATTCCCTTCGAGGTACTGCTCCATTTTTATGCTCCTCTTCACAGCAAAAGTTCTTCAAGGAATTGGTCTTTAGTTGCTATGTCTACTTCCTCACTTCATATCGTCTTCTCAGTCCATGACAATCAATTTTCCATCTTTAATACTCCATCAAGATAGCTCTCATCAATGACTTCCATGTTGCCAAATTCAAATGCAGTCCTCCATTCTTCTCTTTTTTGAGCTTTTTTTAAAATTCCAGTTAGTTAACATACAGTGTTATAGTACTTCCATCTCTGTTCTTTTCTTAACATAACTCCCCTCCACAGCATTTGATACTGATGTTATGCAGCCCATGGTCCTTTAACCATTTTTTTTGTCTTCTTTGTTCTTGAAACACATTCTCCTGATTTTCTTCTTCCTCAGTAGCAATTTTTTCTCAGGGTCTTTTGCCAGCATCTGAATGTTGGGAATGTCCAAGGCTCTATTGTGACCATGTTATTGACCTCTGTTCTTTTTTGTTTTGTTTTGTCTAAGGTAAATTCTACCCCCAACGTGAGGCTCAAACACACACTTCAAGTTCAAGAGTTGCATGGTCTACCAATTGAGCCAGCCAGGTGCCCTAACGTCTTCTGTTGCTCAATCTACATGCTCTACCTAGATGATTTAAATCCATGGCCTTAAATACTTTGTACATGTTATATCTTTGTCTTTATCTTCCCCTAGAACTCCAAACTCATATAACTGTCTATTAACTTGACATCCCCAAATGGGAATCAGAAGGTCATCTCAAATATATGTCCAAACAAAATTTCTGATTTCCTCATCCAAATCTGTTCCTTCTCAGTTTTTCCTATCTTGGAACAACACCATGGTTTACCTAGGAATTATCCTTGATATCCCTCTTTCTTTGACACTCTACCACCTACATCCAATCTATCAGTAGGTTCTGTCAACTCTATCTTCAAAATGGAACACAAATCCATCAAAATTTACATCTTGCTACAATTCAAATTCAAGCTAGCAATATCTGTCTCACAGACTAGTTCAATAGCTTCCTAATTTCTTTTTTTTTTATTATTTTAACATTTATTAATTATTGAGAGACAGAGAGACACAGAGAGTGGGCAGGGGACGGGTAGAGAGAGGGGGAGACATAGAAGCTGAAGTAGGCTCCAGGCTCTGAGCTGTCAGTACAGAGCCTGACACGGGGCTCGAACTCACAAACTGTGAGATCATGACCTGAGCTGAAGTCGGTCGCTCAACCAACTGAGCCACCCAGGCGCCCCTCTTCCTAATTTCTCTGTGTATAAAAACCTGTCTCCTACAACCATTCTCCACACAACAGAATGACCACACAAAAACATAAATAATATTATGTTCCTTCCATATTTAATCCCTACAATGGCATCCTATCACATTTAAAATAAAATCTAAACTCTCTCATTTTACAGAAAGTAGAGAGCTGCATTTTTAGTTTGTCCAAGTGGTTGGTGACAAAGTTAGAATGAGCATTCACATCTCCTTACAATGCAGCGCTCCTTACTAAGTACTCTCATGGCTCTCGGTCAGCAACTCCTCATGAATGCTCTCATTTAAAACATAAGCTAACTTTATAGTTTAAAAGTGCCCCCAGAATGTAAAAAAAGAAATGATAGGAAAACACAAATAAAAAGATCACAGTAGGCTTGGACATAAACATAACTCCCAAATCTCATATTTTTTGAGGGAGTAAAACGCAAAGATGCACCAAAGCACTGCATCAAAATATATTTAGACAGGAAAGGGAAATATTCCAATGAAAAAAAATCAAATTTTCATAATCCTCCCCCCACTCACATGACTCTAATTCTTATTAAGCAAACTCGACTATAAGAAACAGGTTTCTTACCACCTTCCAGACAGTGATTTTAAATCATAACTCAAAACTTTCAACCATGTCAAGTAATTTACATAAGTAAATTTCAGATATATATCACAGAAGCGAAAAGCAATTTTACCCCACAAGTTTGAGTGCATATATTCTGTAGTATCATAGCCATGAAAAATATAAACTTTTTGTGAGAGATGTGACTAAAATTTGCCAGTTCTGCTCTATCAACGCAGATCAATTCTCGTGCAGAGAAAAGGAAGACGAAAATAGTTGAAGAGATTGGATAAATAGAAAACTCAAGAATCTGAAAATATTACTGAGGAAAAATAAATTGAAAACTTAACATCTAAGAAATAGACAAACAAAAAAGTGCTCAGGTGGAAAGTTATAAAAAGAAAGAAGAACTGAAAAAGAAAAAAATAAAAGGGGGTTTTATCAGTAGAGAGGGGAGGTCACCCTTAAGTTTAATTTTCCAGTTCAAGCACTGTGTAATTATGTAAGCACAGTGAGAACTGTTCCACCAATAACCTTCAAACCAACCTGGAAAGACCTTTCCAGACAAAGAGCTTCCAATCATACCTCAAAACTTCCAACTGTGTTAAATAATATATACAAGCATCTTGCAGGTATATAGCAGAGACATAAAAATAGTTGGTTATAGGTAAGAACAATTTTTATTCTCTACTCTACTTATTTTTGCTGCATTATTTGTCTGAAAAAAACTAGAGTAGCCATAGATTACTACAGAAGAAATCCATATGATCTGTATTAATGTTCCTAACTGTACCCCAAATTTTAGGACAATAGCAATTTATCGTGTTTTGAGCTATCTTGAGATTCAGGAGACTATGTCTTCGAGATTTTTAAGGATAAAAGAGATCTCACAAAATTAAAACTAAAACGCTTGTGAGAAACATGCACTAGTACTAAGTAATGCACTCACAATTAAAGATAAAAGATATACAGAATTAAAAATAAAGAGACAATTTCTATAAATTTCTTATTAAAAAAATTGTACAAACTCTTCTGAGTTCTAAACTAAATCTCTCAATGGCTATGACATTGTAGGTAAAGGCTACAGTCAAAACATGCCAGCATCACTTCAAGAAAAACCCTGTCCAATTCACTACATTTTAAACATATTCCTACCTATTCCTCCTAGAAACTCTAGTCAACAGGGTCACCTAGAAGACTCAGCCAGTTGGTTAAGTGTCCAACTTCGGCTCAGGTCATGATCTCATGGTCCATGAGTCTGAGCCCCACGTCAGGCTCTGTGCTGACAGCTCAGAGCCTGGAGTCTGCTTCAGATTCTGTGTCTCCCTCTCTCTCTGCCCCTCCCCCTTCAAGTTCTCTCTCTCTCTCTCTCTCAAAAATAAATAAACATTAAAAAAATTATTTAAAAAAAAGAAACTAAAGTCAACAAAGATCTTTTACATTTGTTTATCAAGAGGAGCAGAGGAAATAAACCACATGGACAAACTCAAGGGCATAACCAGAAATAAAGTAAAAAATAGGGAAGGAAGCTGAGAGTTTCATATAGTTTAGGTTATCTTATATAATTCTGTGTATACACAATTAAATACTCTATTGGTAATGGAATAAGGGACTAATAAAATTTTTTTCTCTAATTTAGCAATTCTCAAAATTATAGTCTAATGACCTCAGGGGGATTCCAAGACTCTTTCAGAGGATCTCCAAGGTCAAACCTATATTCATAATAATATTAATACATTATTTGCCCTTTGGACTCTCATTTTTTTTTGGGTGTTACAGTAGGGTTTTCCAGAGGCTAAATTATGTGTGATATCTCAAGATACTGACTACAGACGAAGATAAAAGAATCCAGCTGTCTTCCACTAAATCAAACATCAAAGAGATTTGCAAAAATGTAAAATAATGCCAGTTTTCTTACTAAGTTTTTCTTTTCTTTTGGAAATATGTTGTGTTAGTTCTCTATTGCTGCAAAACAAATCTCCACAATCATGATGACTTAAAAAAAAATTACACTTATTATCTTACGGTTTCTATAGAAACTGTCAGGAGTCCAAGTATGGTTTCAAGGGTGTAATCAAGGTGTTGGCTGAACCACGTTCCCTTTGGAGCTTAGGGTCCTTTTCCAAGCTAAGATGATTGTTGACAGAATTCAGTTCGTTGTGACTCTAAGACTGAAGTCTCCTTTTCCTGCGTTCAGCTCCCAGAGACTCCCCTCTCAGATCCCTGCCATACATGCTTCCCACAGCCCCTCACTACATGGTAAGTGACTTCTTCAAAGCCAGAGAAAAAACTCTGGCTTCGGTCTAAGACACAGTCTCACATAATGTAATGTCATCACAGAAATGACCATCCCACCATTTTTGCCATATTCTTTTAGCTAGAAGCAAGTCACAGGTTCCATACATACTCAAGGGAAGGGCAAACCTCACTGTAGGTCAACTTAGAACTCTATTTACTCCCTCCCTATGGTTAGTTAAAACTTAGTGGATTTACTGTTTATTTAAATTAATTAATAAAGGTATATTTTAATTCTCAGGTTTTATTTCTAATATGGTAAATACCAACAAATATAATCGATATACACAAAAACTCTTTGAGGTCCTCAATTATTTTTAAGTTTGTAAAGAGATCTCAAGACCAAAATGTTTGAGAACCACTGCTCTAATCTAAGCTAGCTCTTATGTATTTGCTTTCTCTGATATCTGACACATGATAAAAGATAAGAAAATTTACTTTCTGCAAGTAGTGTTCCTATCTTAGAACAAATAAGTGGTAAGCATGCTCCCCATATAGAATGAAATTTAAAATTGAGGAAATTATCCAAATTATTCAGCTTTCCATATCATTCAGCTTGAAATTTTGAACCATGATTATTTACTTTTGTAAATGGTTAACTATTCCCCACCTAATCCCACACTTTCACGATTTCAGGGAATTGCAGGAGCAATGTCCTTGGGTAGAAAACACAGGTAGGTTCTATGCATAACTAAAACAGGGATTGTTTATCTATAGTAACATGCAAAAAGGTAGAGAATATGAGCACAGATGCTTCGATATAAATAAGTGTAAAAGAATTCAAAGGCTCCACCATGATACTAACTGCTCTCATTCATGTTATTATGGATTGATAAATTTAGATGCCTGAATCCTCAAACAGTTAAAGGTATTAAGTAGGAAAATATGTCTTGATCTTGATTTCAAGGTTTGACTCCAACTCCCTTGTTTGTTTGTTTGTTTGTTTTAACTCTGGTGAGATATGTTAGACCTTGTATGAGCCTTAGAAAGCCTATTTGTTCTTGCACCTTAAGCTTCAGTATCCAACATGGCAAAGCCAGTGGCTAGCTTCTTAGTCTCACCCTTCTTCCTCTATGATCTTCCAAAGGGGACTGCCCAGTTGTTTCATCCCAGAACTGTCTTATCACGTCAGCTACAGGAGATGAAAATATACAGTGAAAAAAAAAAATGGAAGTAGTTATTTATCCCAACCAAGTTTCATATATTACCACTTTCTTCACTTTATTAAAGATCTAAAAAACACTTCTACACTCATCAGTCCTCATCCTTGCCCACCTTAGTGTAGCAGTCCAATTTTGTAGCCTTTATCCATTATATCCCTGACCAATATCAGAACTGTTTCACTTGGTATATATCAGGGTATGGGGAGAGGTGGGTGAGATGCCCTAGAAGTCAGTATACCACATTAATATCACCATAAAAGCCAAACTACAAACACTCCCATAGCTCATTGTTCACACTAAAACTGTCAATATATCAATAGACTCTCACACTAAAACTGTCAATATATCAATAAACATACAGTAAAAAAAAAAAAAAAAAAAATTGTGGGGCTCCTGAGTGGCTCAGTCGGTTAAGTGCCAAACATCAGCTCAGGTCCTAATCTCACAGTTCGTGAGTTCGAGCCCCACTTCGGACTCTGTGCTGTCAGCTCAGAGCCTGGAGACTGCTTCAGATTCTGTATGTCTCTCTCTCTCTCTCTCTCTCTCTGCCCCTCCCCCGCTCATTTAAAAATTGCTGTAAAGAATTATATAAGCATATATACTAATATTAGTTAAGAACTTGTTATAGCTTATTAAATCTTATATATTTATGCATGAATGACTTGAGAAATCCAAGATACACATTAGTGTTGGAATGAATTATAGTCTCACCAATGGTCTCACAAATGGTTTGGTGTTAACCAATAATTTTCTCAGCAATTACTTAAAAAAGAGTGTTCCTGGCTAACAAAACCACCACCACTGACTAACAAATTATTCCATCTTAATGTCTTTCTAGCTTTCCTTTCCTTCCAACTTTACTTTCCTTGATATAATGATCAGTACCAAAACAAAACCATATTTAAGTGAATATATGGCCTTCAAAAGAAGCTTGTTAAAAATGAATTTATGGACACTTTTTTTTTTCTCAAGAAATAGTAAGCAACAAGTTCGGTCTAAGTCAATTAAATGTCACTGATTAGGAGAATGGATATTGGCTTATAATATTTGAGGTAAGACTGAAAAGCAACTCGTTCTAAAGTGACCAATATAGTCAAGTCATACTGTGAAGGAAGTAGGTAACAACTTTCCAAGACTTTGAATAAGAAAGACAAAATATGGGGCGCCTGGGTGGCGCAGTCGGTTAAGCATCCGACTTCAGCCAGGTCACGATCTCGCGGTCCGTGAGTTCGAGCCCCGTGTCAGGCTCTGGGCTGATGGCTCGGAGCCTGGAGCCTGTTTCCGATTCTGTGTCTCCCTCTCTCTCTGTCCCAAAAATAAATAAAAAACGTTGAAAAAAAAATTAAAATTAAAAAAAAAAAAGACAAAATAACTGAACAAAAGGCAAAATTTCTATAAGTCAAAGGAAATTAACTGCCTGAACGTCTCTGTGTGAAAAGTAAAAAGTTGCCAAATCCAGCCAGAGACGCAGAGGGAAAAATGTCACTGGAATTATCCCAAAGATACTGGCAGACAAAAAGGTAAGTTGAAATTGAAATAAAATATGGTTCTAAGATAGAGATCAGTAGGTACATGGAAAAGTTAAAGTTGGAAATAAGTGTTCTATTATCATGTTTTATTCTGCGGGCACATGGGTGGCTCAGTCAGTTAAGCATCTGACTCTTGGTTTCAGCTCAGGTCATGATCCTACAGTTTGTGAGTTCAAGCCCCACCTTGGGCTCCACGCTGACAGTACGGAGCCTGCTTGGATTGTCTCTCTCCCCCTCTCTCTTTGCCCCCCCCCACTTGTGTGCTCTCGCTCTCTCTCTCTCTCTCTCTCTCTCAAAATAAATAAACTTAAAAAATTTTTTTAATGTTTTATTCTGTCTCCAGCATTTTTAAAAGAGAAGAAGATAGCATGATTTTCAAATTATTAGTGAGACATCCCCAGAATGAGTACAGCTGCCATGACTTATAAAAATAGACTTGATATTTTTTATCCATATGCTCAAGAATAAATATGTAACCTGAGTATTTGATATCTATCGATGAAATTAAATTCATAATTTTAAAAAACCTAGCCACATGAAAACTCCAGGCATCTGGCATCAGAGGCAAATTCCACCAAACATTTGGAGAAGAAACGATAACAGTTGTACACAAACTCTTACAGAAAACTGAGGATAGAAGATCACTTCCTAACCCATCTTAGGAGGCCAGCATTCCCCAGATACCAAAACCAAAGATATATATTAGAAGGAAAGGAATCTACACACCTAAATCCTTCATGAATAGAAGTTAAAAATTCTCTAACAGGACATCAGTAAATCAAATCCAGCAATATATAAATAGAACAATACCATCATGAACAAAAGGGGCGTTCCAGGAATGCAAGGCTGGTACAACACCTGAGAACAGTATAACTTACTACAGGAACAGATTAAAAAAGAAAATTCAAATTATCATCTCAATAGAGGCAGAAAAAAACACCTGACAACATTCCACAGCCTATCACTCAGCAAACTAAGAATGGAAGAGGAATTCCTTAACCTCATAAAGGATATCTATGTAACACCTACAATTAACATCACGTTTGACTGTAAAAAAGTCAAAGCATCAACCATAAGATTGGAAAGAAGGTAAAGATGTCAATGTTACCACTTCTATTTAACACTGAGGTGGATGCACTAGCCAGTAAAATAGTACAAGAAATGGAAATAAACTGCTTACAAACTGAAAAGAAATAAAGCTGTCCTTTTTTTACACATGACACCATCATCTATATAAAAAAAATCTCAAAGAATGTTTAAAAACATAGTGTGGTACTGTCCCAGGAGAGCCAAATAGACCAATAGGACAGAATAGAGAACTCAAAAATGACCCAACTACATACAGAAATATGTTATAAACAGGTGCTACCAAAATCCAGTAGTGGGCAAGTGGATTATTTAATAGCTGCTGCTGGGAACCCTGGCTCACCATATGGGAAGGTTAAACTTGAACTTATATTTTGTCATAACTACAAGTAAATTCAGACTGATTAAAGACATATATGAAAAAGGCAGAACATAAAAGCTAACCACAGAAAGTGCAAAAGAATATTTCTAGGATCTTTGAGTGAGGTCTGACTTCTTAATCATGACTAAAAGATCACAAACTATAAAGAAAGTAATGGATTTTACTACATCAAAATAAGAATGTTCAACAAAGACACTGAAGATGAAAATGACAGGGAGCTAATTTTTTTCAATTGGGCAAATAACATACACAAACAATTCACAGCTATGGCAGCCCAAATTACTAACAAGTATATGAAGGAATTCCTGACTTCGACATAATCAGGAAATTTCAAATTAGAACAAAAATATCCCTTAAGATCTACCAGACTGGCAGAACGCAAACGTCTGAATGTTACTATTAGTAATTAGATGAGGATTCACAGATCCTCAAGCACTGCAGGTAGGAGTATGGACAGAGACATTCTTGAAAACAGAAACTAGTTAAACAAAATATATATACCCTATGCTACAGAAATTGCACATCTAGATATACACACTTCAGAAGCAGAATTGCATAGGTCCATAGGAGGCATATTCCAAGGATGTTCACTGATTCACTGTGTGCGGTAGTGAGGAGTTTTCACATAGCCTAGATTCTCCATCACTAATGGATTGTCAAATAAAATATGATACATACTAGAAATATGTATTAGCTTACTACTGCTGCCATAACAAATTCCCACAAATTTAGTGGTTTAAAACAATACCAGTTTATTGTCTCAGTTTTGTATGTCAGATGTCTAGTGGAAGCTTCGATGGACCAAAATCAAGATGCCAGATGAATTTTTAGAGGCTCTAGGAAAGAAAATTTTTTTTTGTTCTTTGCTCCTTCATGTTGTTGGCAGAATTCAGTTCCTTGAGGTTGTAGACCAAGGTCACTATTTTCTTGCTGGCTATAAACTGAGAGTGGTTCCCAATTTCTAGATGCTACGGAATGGACTTACTGTCCCCTTCCTTATCCTCAAACTCAACAATGGCCAGTCAAGTCTGTCAGGCTTTGAATCCCTCCTTTTCCTTCTTCCATCTCATTTCATTGACCCAGTCAGGAAAGGTTCTCTACTTTTAAGAACCCAAATGAGTAGACTGGACTCATCTAGAAAATCCAAGATAATTTTCCCATCTCAAGATCTATGGACATCTTTAGAGACCATTATTCTGTCTACCACAGAATATAATGCAACAATAGACTAATATCCCTACACAAATAAATCTTTTCAAATGTAGCATCTAAAGCACCACATCATTTATGTAATTTAAAACATGTACATACACAATACAAGATTTTTTTATTATTCAAAGATCCATATTTAGGTGGGGAAAAAATACAACAGAAAAGCCCTATAGGGATCACTTAAATGCCATAAACTGATAAATATGACTAACAAAACTTACATCTGAGAACCAAAATAAATTAAAGAGTGGCAGAAGAGACATTAATGATCTAGGAACATCAACACTATACAAGTTTCTTTCCTACTATTTTTATATCATCTTCTGTCTTTAAATTTTTTTCATTAAAATTCTGTTAAAGTTTTAACAAACCTATAAAACCTTCCCCAAAGTGCCCTATGTAATTCCATTATTTAAATGTGTTCATTTAATTCTTTAATTCCATAGATTTCTTATTATTTATTTATTTATTTATTTAATTTTGAGAAAGAGAAAGCTCAAGCAGGGGAGGGGCAGAGAGAGGGGGAGAGACAGAATCTCAAGTAGGCTCCACACTGTCAGCACAGAGCCCAACATGGGGCTTGATCTCACGAACCACAAGATCACGACCTGAGTTGAGATCAAGAATTGGACACTTAACCGAATGAGCCACCCAGGCACCCCTCTAAGTCCATATATTTCTAAGTTATATTTTGTTACATTTGTTTTTACCAAATTCAAATAGATGACTACATCATTAGTCCTGACTTCCTGGATTATAAATTCTTATGTCATAGAGCATCTTCTACCTTTTTTGTATTTCTCTTTCTATATGAGTGTTATAAAGTAGATACTTAAAAAATATTATAGGCTAAGTAGCTGAAGTGATATTTGCTGCAATATAGTTCCATGCAGAGCTTTCTACAAGTCCAACAAGTACTATGCATGATTTTCATTAGATACTACCTAGAAAGCCCCCAAGAAGAATAGGGAGATCATGTAATGTATTGTCAACGTCAGGACTTTTGAGAGTAAAGTAAGTGCTCTTAAAAATTATGCTGGGACAACAGGTAGAAGCCAGGACTGACCCTAACAAATGGGGATATAGGTCACCTTACCCGAAAATAGACTGAAGAACCTGAAAAACAGCAAGATATTTAGTCACATTCTATAAACTGAAGCTAAAATGTGATGGGTCAAAGCAAACATGCATAAGAACTGCTTTAAAAAATACATTAAAGCACCTAAAATGCTCCATCATCATTGTAGGTGTCCAAGGAACAAGACTATACCAGACATCAGTCTTAATATGTAGCAACAGTAGGTTAGTTCTTTTACGCAGGTTAACGTGTTCTTACAAAGACATTACCAAAAGAATTATTCTAAAGGGCACAGAAAAATACAGTACTGGATTACATAAATAAATTCAATTTTCATAAACATAGCATAATTGTAACAGGTAAATGGTATGAAAAAGCCCATTGGTGGGGGCGCCTGGGTGGTTCAGTTGGTTAAACGACCAACTCTGGATTTTGGCTCAGGTCCTGATCTCATGGTTTGTGAGACTAAGCCTCGCATGGGGCTCTGGGCTGACAGTGCAGAGCCTGCTTGGGATTCTCTCTCCCCATTCTCTCTGCCCTTCCCCTGCTCTCTCTGCCCTTCCCCTGCTTGCTCACTCTCTCTTTTTGTTAAAATAAATAAATAAACTTTAAAAAGAAGAAAAGAATCAGTTATCTACTTGTCTTTTCAGTGATTTATTTAAATTCATTCCAATTTGACTAATAGTCATTGAGTGCCTACGATTTCTAGAACCTAAACCAGGCATGCTTGGACACAAAGATGTAAAAGACAGTATACTTTAAAGTTGCTCAAAATTTAGTAAGAGGGAAACAAGTTGATAGAAGGTCAGATGGTGGTAAGTGCTATAATAGAGGTGCACTTGTAAGCAAAAAATATCATTCTTGCTGGAAAAAAAAATAATGGAAAGCTTCGTGTAAGTAGGGATATTTAGGCTAAGATTCGAAGTAAAAGTAAGATCTAGGTGGAAATGCCAAGGTACACCCTTACTTAAGGATCTTGGCACTTACACTTTCTCTGCCTGGAGTGTTCTTCCTCCGGATAACCACATGACTTACTTCTTCACCTCTTTCAGGTCTTAACTCGATGTTAAGGTGTTCCCTAACCTCTAATTTAAAATTGTTAATCATCCCTCCTCCCCCTCAAAAAAATCCCTTTCTCTCTTCCCCTGTGTTATCTTCCTCTGCAGCACTGAGATCAGAGCGTAGGAGGTCCCACTCACATCTAAGGGAATGGCGCCCCCTGGCGTTCTCCACACGCACATAGCCTCCAACACACAGGCCTCAAGTTGTATCACTATCCAGTTAACTAGTTATTTCTTACCTCTTTGTCTTCCCCAACTAAAAAGCAACCTCCATGAGGGATTTTGTCTATTTTGTTCCCTGCTATACCCTCGGCACCTAGAAAACTGTCTGGCACACGATCAACAATAAATATTTGTTAAATTAGTATATGCATAGCTAGAACAGAATTCTAGATAAAGAGGTACAGCATGAGCAAATACTCTAAATTTGAAGACTAAAAGATACTTTTTAAATTCATTAGTTATCTACTATGGCTGTATTATAGGTTGCATGAGGCAGAAAGTGATAGGAGATGAGGTTAAAAAATACAGATAATTAGTGAGCCTCGAAAAATTGAATGATAGGATTTTGAGCCAGAAAAATGTATGTTTCAAATGACACTATACCTATGATTTTGGAATCTTGAGAAACCATTTTAGTATAAAAAAGGGTATCTTAAGCCCCACCTTACATTCTTGTGGGAATTAAAATTAAACGCCTTACATTTTTTCTCGCAGAGCCTAGAACATACTAGGTAATCAATGGATGCTAATGTCCCTTAGAAAACTAAGGATTTGAAATTTAAGTACAAAATGGGAAGGTATCAAACGAGAGGAAATGAATGACTTTGTTATATCTGTACTTTTAAAATCCTTGTTCTGGTGGGGATGCAAGCTGGTGCAGCCCTCTGGAAAACAGTATGGAGGTTCCTCAAAGAAACTAAAACAGAACTACCCTACGACCCAGCAGTTGCACTACTAGGTATTTATCCACAGGATACAAGTGTGCTGTTTCGAAGGGACACACGCACCCCCATGTTTATAGCAGCACTATCAACAACAGCCAAAGTATGGAAGAGCCCAAATGTCCATCGATGGATGAATGGATAAAGAAGATGTGGTATATATATACAATGGAGTATTACTCGGCAACAAAAAGAATGAAATCTTGCCATTTGCAACTACATGGATGGACCTGGAGGGTATTATGCTAAGTGAAATTAGTCAGAGAAAGACAAAAATCATATGACTTCACTCATATGAGGACTTTAAGAGACAAAACAGATGAACATAAGGGAAGGGAAACAAAAATAATATAAACACAGGGAGGGGGACAAAACAGAAGAGACTCATAAATATGGAGAACAAACAGGGTTATTGGAGGGGTTGTGGGAGGGAGGATGGGCTAAATGGGCAAGGGGCACTAAGGAATCTACTCCTGAAATCATTGTTGCACTATACGCTAACTAATTTGGATGTAAATTTTTAAAAATTAAAAATTAAAAATTAAATTAAAAAAAATAAAATAAAATAAAATCCTTATTCTGGAAGGAAAGTAGAGAATGGAGAAAAGCAAATAAACTGAGACCCAGAAAACCAGAAAGCAAGTAACAATACCTCAACAGGGCAGTGATATCCATAACTGGAAAGGAAGGGTTGAATACAAGAGATATAGTAAAGGTGCAGCTGGCCAAGCACGTAAATAAATATTCACTGAATATGAAAATCAAGAGAAAGAGGGTTAGAAAATACTATGGAAGTATCTTAACTTGGGCAGCAGGATGATTGAGGGTACCTCAAGAGCTGGGGAATGACAACAGAGCTGCCCCTTTGGGAGGAAACACACACTTAGATTTAGAACGTTTTGATTTTGAAATATTTATGAACAAAAAGTAAGACTGTACAGCCTGCAATTGTAAATACAAGTCTGGCACATGGAGATCTCAGAACTAGACACAAACATTTTGGAATAAATATAATATTCACCTAGGAAAGGCAATGATACACCGGAAGTTCTGTTTTTCACACTCTCCAGTGCCAGCTTAATCCACTGAGGAGTCCTATAGCCATCTCTGCAAATAGAATCAAGTCATTTTGCTTCGGGGGCACACCTTTGCCATCTGGTGGCAAAAATGACAAATGATAAATATCCTTGATCATTCAAAAGCTGAACTCTCTTATCACTTATCAGTGCCATTTCCAGCAATATATTACAGGGAAAGAATATTTCATACTTCATTTCTAACACAATCGCTATTTCTCTTCTCACTTTTTGCTCTGATCACTAATACACCCAAACTATATAGCTGGAAGAAGTATTTTTTAGTACAGTTTTTTGGTTGTTTTTTTTTGTTTGTTTGTTTGTTTTTGTATTTATTTATTTATTTTTGAGAGACAGAGAGAGACAGAGCACAAGTGGGGGAGGGGCAGAGAGAGAGGAAGACACAGAATCTGAAGCAGGCTCCAGGCTCTGAACTGTCAGCACAGAGCCCGACATGGGGCTCAAACTCACAGACTGTGAGATCATGACCTAAATCGAAGTCAGATGCCTAACCGACTGAGCCACCCAGGCACCCCAGTTTATTTATTTTTTGAGAGAGACAGAGACAGAGACAGACCACGCGAGCTGGGGAGGGGCAGAGAGAGGGAGAGGGAGAGAATCCCAAGCAGGTTCTGCACTGTCAGCGTGGAGCCTGATGCCTGGTTCAAACTCACAAACTGCGAGATCATAACCTGAGCCAAAGCCAAGATTCTGATGCTGAACTGACTGAGCCACCCAGGAGCCACTGAAAGAAGTATTATTGGTAAAAATATAACCTCCCTACTCTCCAGAACCTTCCCACTTTTCCACAATTCACTCATTGCATAATCTAAGATACATCACAAGTTACTTAGCTAAATAACCATGAAATTTAATGTATTACTAGAGCTCAGTTGCCAAGTATCTTACTTTCAATGACTAATAGTTTGAATTGCTTCTGTACCAGAAATGGACTTTTGAAACTAGATACATGCTTTGAACAGACTGATAAATAGAACAGTACAGAACATCTATAAATATACCTTAAAATACAATAATTCAATGTGTGATAAAAATGGCATCTCAAATCAGTGGGATGAAAAGATTCACCACTCAATAAACAGTTGTGGGACAAAGAGTAACCACGTATATAAAAAAATAAGGTTAGATCTGTACCTCACACCATAGTCTAATAAGTTTCTGATAGATGACTGTTTCATAATGTCAAAGAAAAATCGTAATAGTATTAGGAGAAGTCAAAGGGATATTTTTAATCTTAGTGAAAAGACAGCAACAACAAAGGATTCGACTATACCCCTCTCCATTGAATATATATATAAATAGCCAATAAGCACAAGAAAAGATGATCAATATCATGAGTCATGAGGGAAATGCAAATCAAAACCACAACAAGATAAAATTTCACATTCACAAGCATGACTGTAATAGAAAAGACAAGAAAATTGAAAAGATATGGCCACACAAAAACTTGCATAACAGCACTATTCATAATAGCTCAAATGCGGAAACAACTCCAATGTCCATCAACTGATGAATGGCTAAGTAAAATGTGGCATATTCACCCAATGAAATATTATCCAGTCATAAAAATGAATGAATTACTGATTCCTCCTCCAACATAAATGAACCTTGAAAACATTATTCTAAGTGAAAGAAGCCAGACACAAAAAGCCATCTATAGTATGATTCCATTTTTATGAAATACCCAGAATAGGCAAATCCTGGGAGGTATAGATTGGTGGTTGCCAGGGAGTGGAGGGCAGGGGAGAATGGTGACTGACTGCTCATGGGTATGGAGTTTTTTCTGGTGATTGTAGAACCGCTCTGGAATTAGTGGTGATGGTTGCCCAAATTCACAAATATACTAAAATCCACTGAATTGTATAATTTAAAGGGTGAATTCTACCTCAAGTGAATTAGATCTCCATTTTTTAAAAAGTAAATGGGAGTCATAAAAGAAAAAAATCCCAAACACTGTAAAAGACATGGTTATGTGTATGCACTGGAAAAAGGACAACATAAGCAAAACCAAACAACAATAACAAAGTCAGAAAAAACATTTGCAATCTCAGGTAAGCAGAAATCCCCTACAGTTCCTGCCACCTGGTATAAACACCTTGTGTTATCCCCTCCTTTTGAGTGTTGGTGGGATCTGTGAGTATGATGGGATTATCATTCCCATACATTATATGACAAAAGTGAGGTGATTTTGTAGATATGATTAAGGTCCCTACTCAGTTGACTTTAAGTTAATGAAAAAGAAAATTATGAGAGGTGGGCTTGATCAAGCAGAAAGTTAACAACCCTTTAAAAGAGCTTATAGAGGTCAGAGACAGAAGTCAAAAAGATTCACAGCAATATAGACATTCTCCTGTTGGTTCGAAGGAAAAAAAAAACTGTCACGCTATGGGAAGGGACACTTGGCAAGGAACAGTGGGTGGCCTCTAAGAGCTGGGAGCCTCAGTCATACAATTTCAAGGCATTGAATTTTGCCAATAATCAGTGAGCTTGGAAAAGGACCCTGAGCATCAGATGAGACTACAGCCCCAGCCAACACTTTGATTTCAGCCCAGTGAGACTCTGAGCCAAGGATCCAGCTAACCTTCCCCCTGATCTTGACCCGTGGAGCTGTGAGATAATAAATTTAAATTCTTTTAAGCCATTAGGTTTTACACAGCAATAGAAAGCTATATACAATCCACTGCACCAAGAATTCTCTTCCATAATATACATAGAGATGCTAAAAATCCATTTATTTTTTAATGTTTTTTTTTAATTTTTTTTTACATTTATTCATTTTTAAGAGACAGAGAGAGACAGAGCATGAGTGGGGAAGGGGCAGAGAGAGAGGGAGACACAGAATCTGAAGCAGGCTCCAGGCTCTGACCTGCCAGCACAGAGCCCGACGTGGGGCTTGAACTCACGAACTCAGATCATGACCTGAGCCGAAGTCAGACACTCAACGAACTGAGCCACCCAGGCGCCCCATAATGTTTATTTATTTTTGAGAGAGAGAGTGAGCAGGGGAGGTGTAGAGAGAGGGGGCGAGGGGACAGAGGACTCGAAGCAGGCTCTGCGCTGACAGCAGAGAGCCCAATATGGGGCTCAAACTCGCGAACTGTGAGATCACGGCCTGAGCGGAAGTTGGACACTCTACACTCAACCAACTGAGCCATCCAGGTGCCCTGAGATGCTAAAAATTCATTCAGATAAAGACTAACAGAAAAACGGGCAACAGAGTTAAAAAAGAAAAAAAGGAATACAAATATTCTTCAACATATACAAACGTGCTCAACTTGATTCATTTATGATACAAGAAAGATGAAAAGTTCTATAACTTTGGAGTGCCTGGGTGGCTCAATTGGTTAAGCATCTGACTTGGGCTCAGGTCACGATTTCACAGTTTGTGGGTTCAAGCCCCGCATCAAGCTCTCTGCTCTCAGCACAGAACCCACTTGGATCATCTGCGTCCCTCTTTCTCTGCCCCTCCCCCACTGGTGTTCTCTCTCTCTCTCTCTCTCTCTCTCTCTCTCTCTGAAAATAAATAAACTTAAATAAAAAAGGTCTATAACATTGTGTTGGCTAAAGAGTTAGAAAGCAGTAACTAAATTGTTGACAGAAGAATAGATTGGTACATGCTTTATAGTAAGCAATATAGCAATGCCTACAAAAAATTAAAACTGCACATACATTTTTACCAAGTGATCACAATTCTGGAAATTTTATTTTATCTTATAGATATGCTACCTATATGTACCACATATACATGAGATTATTTATTACAATAGTGTTTATAATAGCAAAAAATTGGCAATAACCTAAATGTCTGTCATAGGGACTAAATAATTTTGACACACCCATTAAAAGTAATGATAGGGGTGCCTAGGTGGTTCAGTTGGTTAAGCATCCAACTTGGCTCAGGTCATGATCTCATGATTTGTGGGTTTGAGCCCTGTAACAGGCTCTGTGCTGACAGCTCACAGCCTGGAACCTGATTCAGATTCTGGGTCTCCCTCTCTCCCTGCCCCTCCCCCGCTGTGTCTCTCTCTGTCTCTCAAAAATGAACAAATGTTAAAAAAAAAACTTTTTAATAAAGTAATGGTAAAACACACTCATCATGTACTAGCAAAAAAAAAAAAAAAGATCTCCAACATATACACACACGTATATATGTATGTGTATATAATATATCATTTTAAAGGAATAAATATATATACATATATAAATATGTACATGTATACCCCTACATTTGAAGAGGACATTTATAAAAATTTACACAAACAAAAACCCAGTGGTTGTACAGGAAAAAGAAACGGAGTGAGTAGGGTATGGAACAGGTATATAAAATAGGGAGATACCATACAGAAGAAGAAATATATCTTAAAGCATAAGAAAATCCTTCTCCATGAGCTCAGAGGTCTTAAAATTTACTCTCAAAAAAAAAAAAAAAAAGTTCAAAAAGAAAATGCAAATCAAAAACGGGGGTAATTAAGCAAGATTTAGTTATTTATTTATTTTTTGAGAGGGAGGGAGAGGGAAAAGCAGGGCTCACCCAATGTGGGGTTCGTGCTCACCCGAAGTGGGGCTCACCTGATGTGGGACTCGAACTCATGAACCGTGAGATCATGACCTGAGACGAAATCAGATGCTCAATGACTGAGTCACCCAGGCGCCCTCAAACAAGATCTTAAACCATATTTTAAATCAGCATTGCAATCTTTCAAGTGCAATAATACTAAGTCATTTTGAACAAAATAACTTCTAACACTTCCTGTTAAAGAAAAAATAAATTTAATCTAATTTTACTAAAAATATGTGTTTTTCATTTATTATTCTTTTTTTTTTTACTTCTAACCTATGAAGAAAGGTAAGCTTTTTTAAAGTATCAAAACTATGGTGAGAATTAATATCAAAAGACAGGATAACTCCAAATCCCATGCTGTAAATGAGTTCAAGAGTTGTTACTCTTGCCTCGCATCCAGTTTAAGAGGCACAAAACATAAAATTCTACTTATATCCTTTTCAGTCAGGGTAATCTTGTTATGGTCCACTAGCAAGATCAATTTTGTTATTCAGTGTCAGATCAAAATGCCTACAGCCCATCCTAAAATACTTTTATATGTGTACCATTATGTACATAATCAAATGGTGAGACATTTTAATAGCTTTCAAATGGCAGACTTTATAATTATGTTCTAGCTATCTCCACCCCAATTAGCATAAATCTCAATTCAACTATGTGTTATCCTGGACCTTAACCATATTTTCATAGCAAAGTTTCGTTTCTTGACTACTGAATCTCCTATAAGTTAGCTTTAAGCTAACGTATTGTATGAATTCCCAAGCATTATTTAAAATACATACGCCAATAATGTACTGATTTTCAATATGAAGGCTACTACAAACTCCTTTCATTCAATTATTTCACAAATTGAACATTTTGAACAAACTGAATTATTAAACAAATTCTATGCGTGGTCATTTTCCCCACCATGTAGAACAGTTGAGCACTAAAAACCTTTTTGGAGACATACGGGAATAGACAAAGCTAAGAAACAGAGACAAGATACTGAGATCAAGTTCATAGTATTTGAGTCCGTAACTCCAGTTATTCATAAGGTCTATCCTCATTCTTTTCCTGGGGGTTCTGTCAGACACTCCAATGCCCTTATGATTCACCCCCCTTTTTCTTAAGCTATTTTATAATTCCATTCATTCAGCATTTTGACAAGTATTCACTGAGCACCACTGTGTGTCAATTACTGTGCAAAGTGCTACGTATACATTAATGAAAAAGATACACATGACTCTTGCATCAGGAAATTTACTTTGCTCAATTCCTCCTTTACTTTTATAGAGAAAATTTTCAATGTTTTTTAAAATGCTTTTTAGAATGTCAGCATTTACTGGTGCAGTGAAGTTCTTTTCTTTTTTTTTTTAATATAATTTGTTGTCAAATTGGCTTACATATAGCACCCAGTGCTCATCCCAACAAGTGCCCTCCTCAATGCCCATCATCCATTTTGAAGTTCTTCTTCAAATGGAGTCAATAATTTACTTTTTGCGTGCCCCACCCCCAAAAAATTCTTGTGATTGAAAATGACTAAAATGAGTTTTAAAGAACTAACATCAAAAGAAAAGTCATGCTTGACAGAATGACATGTAAAATATACCTTCTGTATCTGTATTATTTTGTCATCTTTAGATCTTCTTAAAGTAACTAATTTCTAAAATAGATGTTGCTTCTTCACCAGATTTTATTTTCCTTTTTGAATTCACGTTTTCAGTGACTATGAGCCCTCTAGTGGAAGGCAAAGAAAACAAAAATTTTGTGCAAATTACACGTTGCTCAGTAAGAATGCATTTTCTTTTTTTGGCACCTTGCTGATGAAATAGTTATTGCAAAATTTTTAAAAATCACAAAATAATAAAATACACAAATAGTTGTAGGCTCATACTATACAATAAATGCCAATACCACTGTAGGAAAAAACATTCAGACCACCTTCTATGCACTCTATGATAAGACTGTTCAGTCTCTCTTTCCTGAACATATTTCACATACAACTAACCTACAATTTCTGAAGTCTCCCACAAACGTGACTTCCTGCATCTCAAATGCTAAAGAATGAGCCATGACAAAACAGGCCTCTATACTAAAGGGCAAGTGCAGGAACAATGTCAAATATTCCTCCCACCACCACCAGTGACCTTTAGATCACACTTCGTTTTGTCAGTGAGCGCCTTGCCTCCTGCTCTTAAAGGAGATAAGTTAACTATCTTGTGTCTGAAAAGTAAGGGGAAGGATGGATTCTGGCTGGCTGTATATCAGATGAGAACTCTGTTCACTGCACAGGCATCCCACACAGAATGAAATCAGGAGCTTTAAGTACAAAGTCGAATCCTACCAAACTTACTCCAACTTATTTTAATGCAACTCTTAATGAAACACTTCACATAAAAAACCCAGGATAAATGCCAACCTATGCAGGCTTCCAGGAGAGAACAGGTATAAACTGGGACTGTCCTAAGTGTAATGGCAAAGGGTGCAATTCCTTTTACGGGTCACTTAAATAAGGAAACTTGAGAATGGTTCAAGTTTAATTCAGCTGAAATAGAATTAAAAATTCCTTGTCACCTAAATATTGACATTAGATAAATTCCAAGAGAAAGGCTGACTTTTACACTATGGAACCGACTAAAATATGTTAAACATTTAAAAAAAAAACAGACATAGCTTATCTTTCAAAGCTCATATCATATTCTTAAAAATAAGTCTCTTAAGTGTTGGCCACATAAGAAAACGTCATTATAGATCTTTAAGTCTACTGTTTGATCATTCTGCCAATAAAGTCCAGGATTAGTCTGTCTAGAGGTTTAATGACTCATTGATCTCAAAGAATCAGCTTCTGGCTTCATTGTTTCTATTTTCTCTTTCACTGATTGCTGCTTTAGTTTTTGTTTTCTTTATTCTGCTTACTCGGGTTTAAATTGCTTTTCTTTTCTAAGTTTCCTAAGGTGGAAACTGACATCAATGCTTTGAGACCTTTCCTATTTTCTAATGTAAGTATCTATTGCTATAAACTCTGCCCTAAGTACTGCTTTAGTGGCAGCCTACAAATTCCACGGTATGTTTTCATGTTAATTCAATTAAAAATGTTTTCTATCCTCTTTTTTGAAATCTTCTTTGATCGTTAGGTTATTTAAGAGTACGTTAATTAGCTTCCATATATTGGGGGATTTTTCCATAGATCTTTCTGTCACTGATTTCTAATTTAATGCCATTGTGACCAAAGAACATATCTTTTATTACTTGGATTTGTTTCATGGCCAAAATCTGGTCTATCTTGGTTACCGCTCTGTGTATCCCTAATAAGAATGAATATTCTGCTGTTTGGCGGACTGTTCTATAAACATCAATTAGGTCAGGTTACTTGACACTAATGTACAAGTCTACTCTATCTTTGCTGATTTTCTGCCTACTTGTTCTATTAGTTATTAAGACAAGGGTACTGAAATCTCCAAATATAATTGTGGATTTGTGTATCTCTCCTAAAAGTTTTACCAGTTTTTGCTTCATATATTTTGTTTGTCCTTTTATTTAAAGTGTGTTTAACTGGTGGTTACCAGAGGGGAGAAGGGTGGAGGGTAGGTTAAATGGGTGACGGGTATTAAGGAGGGCACTTGTTGTGATGAGCACTGGGCCTGACACTAATATTACACTGTACGTTAACTAACTGGAACTTAGATAAAAATCTGAAGAAACAAAGAATTGGTCACTATGTTTTCAAATTTTTCTTAGGACTCTTCATGCTCTCCTCTCCTTCGAGGACCCAAATTACATGTATATTAAATACTCGATACTGTCCCACTGGTTGTGATTCTTTCACTTACAAATTATTTTACTCATTTTTATCTGTATTTCATTTTGCATCGTTTCTATTGGTTTGTCTTCAATTCTCGAATCCTTTCTTCCTCAGTACCTAATTTTCCATTATCCCCATCAAATATATTTTTCATTTCAGATATTATAATTCTCATCTCTACAAATTCAATTTGGGTTTTATTTTTTATATCTTATTAATCTCTAATTTACTTTTTAAAATTGTATGGGATACAATTATAATAACTACTTTAAAGTTTTTCTGGCTAATTCTACCATCTGTATCACTTCTGGGTTGACATCCTGTGTCTAATTACTTTTTCATTATTGATTGTGTCTTCCTACCATTTTGTATGCCCAGTTACCTTTGGATGTCAAACATCGTGAACTTTATCTTGTTGGGTACTGAATACTTGTGTATTCCTATAAATCTTCTTGAACTCCTGGGAGGCAGTAAAATTACTTAGAAACAGTCTGATCTCTTCAGGTCCTGTTTTTATGATTTGTTATTCTGTCCCTCAGCAGTGCTCGTTTTAGCATTAATTATTCCCCATTGCAAAAGCAAGACTTTCCAAAATACTCTACCCACTGTTTCAGGAATCTTGAGGTTTGCTAGTCTGGCCACAAGGAACAGACATTATTCTTGGTCCTAGGTGAATGCAGGCCCGTGTTCCCTCTCATCATTTTGGATGACTCTTTCCCTGGCCACAGTTGCCAATCATCACTCCACTACATACACAAAAAGAACCCTCTTCAGATCTCCAAGGTATCTTGCTGTTCATCTGTCTCCTCTCTGGTATTCTGTCTAGCAAACTGTAGTTGCCTTGGTTTCCTGAAGCCCTCAGAACTGTCTCCTCAACTCAGGAAGACCTCTGGGTTCTATACTCTTGTCCCTGTGCAAAAGCCTGAAAACTCTCTCAAAGCAGCATGCTAGGGCAATCATGGAGCTCACTTTGTTTATTTACCACCTTTCAGGTGTTATTCTCCTTGATTGCCTAATGCCAATTTCTAAAAAAAAACACTGCTTCAAATATATTGTCTATTTTTTCAGATGTTTGAGGCTGAAGGGTAAACCCAGGCCCTATTACTCCATCTATACTGGAAGCAAAAGTCTTAAGCATATATTTTAACTACTACTTTTACTTTAAAATAATCAAATAAATGTTGCACAGCAAAGGAAACAACCAACAAAACTAAAAGGCAACCTATGGAACGAGAGAAGCTATTCGCAATTGACTTATCTAATAAAGGGTTAGTATCCAAACTATATGAAGAACTTCTAAAACTTGACACCCCAGAGCCAAATAATCCAATTTTTAAATGGGCAGAAAACATGAATAGACATTTTTCCAAAGAAAACATACACATGACCAACAGATCATGAAAAGATGCTCAACATCACTCACCATCAGGGAAATACAAATCAAAACTATAATGAGATATCACCTCACACTTGTCAGAATAGCTAAAATTAACACAAGGAACAAGTATTGGTGAGGATGTGGAGAAAGGATTCCCACTGCTGGTGGGAATGCAAACTAGAACAGCCACTGTGGAGAACAGTATGGAGGTTCCTCAAAAAATTAAAAATAGAACTACCCGGGGCGCCTGGGTGGCTCAGTCGGTTGAGCGTCCGACTTTGGCTCGGGTCATGATCTCACAGCTCATGAGTTCAAGCCCCGTGTCAGGCTCTGCACTGACAGCTCGGAGCCTGGAGCCTGCTTTAGATTCTGTGTCTCCCTCTCTCTCTGCCCCTAACCCACTGGCATTCTGTCTCCGTCTCTCTCAAAAACAAATAAACATTTAAAAAATTAAAAAAAAAATAGAACGACCCTACAATCTAGCAATTGTACTACTAGATACTTACCCAAAGAATACAAAAATACTAACTCAAAGGGATACATGCACCCTGAAGTTTACATCCAAAGTGTCCATCAACTGGTAAATGCATAAAGAACATAGATAGATAGATAGATAGATAGATAGATAGATAGATAGAATGGAATATTACTTAGCCGTAAAAAAGAATGAAATCTTGCCATTTGCAATGACATGAATGGAGCCAGGGAGTATTATGCTAAATGAAATAAATCAGTCAGAGAAAGACAAATACAATATGATTTCATTCATATGTGGAATATAAGAAACAAAACGAATGAGCAAAGTGGGGGAAAAAAAGAGAGAGGGGGAAAATCCAAGAAGCCGACTCTTTAGAGAACAAACTAATGGTTACGAGAGAGGAGCTGGGTGGGAAATGAGGTGAATAAGTGATGGGGATTAAGGAGTGCACTTGTGATGAGCACCGGGTAATGTATGGAAGTGTTGAGTCACTATATTTTACACTTGAAACTAATATTGTACTGTATGTTAACTAATTGGAATTTGAATCAAAAATTTTTAATGAATTAATTATTTAATCAAATGTCACAAAAGTACTGGTAGGTTATAAACATCAGACAATAAGGAAATTACAATGATTACAAAACTACTAAACTTTCATTACACTTAATTTGCCTTAAAACTTTACATTTTAGATCTAAGATAATCACCTTGTATTTTTATTACTGTCTTGTCGTCACTTATAGCTGGTAGCATACTCATCATCTAACAAAATGCACTGAAATGTGACTGAGTCATATGACATTGTTAAAATTTTCCAGTCAGAACAAATGCTTAAGAATCTGGCATGCCTAACAACAGATGTTGGCGAGGGTGCGGAGAAAGAAGATCCCTCTTGCACTGCTGCTGGGATGCAAACTGGTGCAGCCACTCTGGAAAATAGCATGGAAGTTTCTCAAAAAATTAAAAATAGAACTACCCTATGACCCAGCAATTACACTACTAGGTATTTATCCAAGGGATACAGGTATGCTGTTTCGAAGGGGCACATGCACCCCAATGTTTATAGCAGCACTATCGACAACAGCCAAAGTATGGAAAGAGCCCAAATGTCCATCGATGGATGAATGGATAAAGAGATGTGGTATATATATACAATGGAGTATTACTCAGCAATCAAAAAGAATGCAATCTTGCCATTTGCAACTATGTGGACGGAACTAGAGGGTATTATGCTAAACGAAATTAGTCAGAGAAAGACAAATATCATATGACTTCACTCATATCAGGACTTTAAGATACAAAACAGATGAACATAAGGGAAGGGAAACGAAAATAATATAAAAACAGGAAGGGGGACAAAACATAAGAGACTCTTAAATATGGCAAACAAACAGAGGGTTACCGGGAGGGGTTGGGGGGGGGAGGGGGGGGTGGGCTAAATGGGTAAGGGCACTAAGGAATCTACTCCTGAAATCATTGTTGCACTATATGCTAACTAACTTGGATGTAAATTTAAAAAAATAAATTAAAAAGACAAAGAATGAAATCTTGCCATTTGCAACTACATGGATGGAGCTAGAGAGTATTACCCTAAGCAAAATAAGTCAGTCAAAGAAAGACAAATATCATATGATTTCACCCATAGGTGGAATTTAAGAAACAAAACAAATGAGCAAATGGGAAAAAAAAAAGAGAGAGAATTCAAGAAACAGACTCTTAACTATTAGAAAACAAACTGATGGTTACCCGAGGAGAGGTGGGCAGGGGGATGGGTTAAATAGGTGATGGGTATTAAGGAGTATACTTGTGATGAGCACTGGCTACTGTACGTAAGTGCTAAATCACTACATTGTACTCCTAAAACTAATCTTATACTGTATATTAACAACTAAAATTTAAATAAAAACTTAAAAGATAAAAAGAAAGAATCTGGCATGCCTATGAAATGTTATTTCTTTGTAGTTATGTTTCTTAAAATGTTTCATATTTCATTAGAAGCAGTTAACTCTGTTACTTTTTCCTATTACTTGTTAATTTTTGTTTTGCAAGAGAATAAAAAAGTAGGGAAAAATAGAGTGAGAAATATTACATAGTAATATAATTACAAGCTTAGAGTCAAAATGTCCTTATTGGAGACTTAACCTATTATGTCAGATACATTCAGTTTTATATATGAATTATGGTGAAATTAGTTGAGCCATGTAGTAACAAATAACAACTATACTGAAATTTGATAAATATCTGTTGAGTAAGTGGAATATAACATATTATCACAATACGAATGAAGATAACCCTCTATTAACTGAACACAATACTACCAGTTATGGGAAAGAAATAATAATGAAAGAGAATACTTTGAAGTTGATACCATGGCAGAGACCTTAAAATACAACATAACAAAGAATTTTAGAACTGGAAGTCTTTTTGAGATCTAACTGCCTGCCTCTTCTATTCTAGAGAGGGGAAACTGAGACACAATCAAAAGATAAACACCTAACAAATGATAACAGTAAAGAGAAGAACTAAGAACAGGGACTTCCTGTTATATCCTTATGTCCTATTCGTATGTCTTCTGACTTCCTGCCAAACAAATTAGCCATAATATTTCTTACTTTTTAACTTCTCCCAATGTCCTAGGAAAGTGCTAAATAAATAGATAGTAAATTTTACATAAAAGAAAAAAATTTAACTCTTTCCTAAATTTTAACTACTAATTTTCAACTATGAAAATTATGAAAAAAAGGAAAATTATGAAGCATCCAACTGTTAAATAATTTCAAGTGTATAAAACATCAACTAAACATCGACAAATTTACTTTAACTTTTACATAATTTTATTTTCTTAACAAAAAATATAGTTTTTTAAATGGTTATTTCACCCACCCTCTTCTAGATCCCACCTTTGATTCCTTAACCCAGAGGTTCACAACCCTCCTCCATCCCAAGGCCTCTTTGTAAAACAAATATTTGTTAACATCCCCTTGACCATCTTGAAAATGAATTCAGAGGTAAAAAATCTAACTATATATGTACCACTTAAGATATATATTCCTAACTGTATAATAAAGAAGAAATAAATAAGAAGTGTATTTTAAAAAACAACATATTTAAATAAGTAAATGCTCAGCCACCATGTCGTAATAAAGGAGCCAGGGGCTTGCAACCACATGAATGTAGTCCATCTGCCACCAGGTAGCTGGTTTCCACCTTCTGACCCCCACTCAATAAATATGTCAGAACTCGGGGCACCTGGGTGGCTCAGTCGGTTAAGTGTCTGACTTCGGCTCAGGTCATGATCTCATGGTTCATGAGTTCAAGCCCTGTGCTGGGCTCTGTGCTGACAGCTCAGAGCCTGGAGCCTGTTTCAGATTCTGTGTCTCCCTCTCTGCCCTTCTTCTACTCGCTTGCTCTCTCTCTCTCTCTCTCTCTCTCTCTCAAAAATAAACATTAAAAAAAATATGTCAGAACAGTATCTTCCAAGAACCTTACATGTTCACTTATATATGCCTCTTAGTGGCAATGGTACAGAAGACAACTGTCACTGAGCTATTAAAGGCCACTGGTGTTTCCCTTCCTAAGATATTCTTAGACGCCTCACTACTGGCCTTCACTACAAGTATTGGCATCACTTGTTAGAAATACAGATTTTCAAGCCCTACCTCAGGCCTACCGAATTAAAATCTATATTTTAATAAGATCACCACATTATAGTATGTAAATTAAAGACTGAGAAGCCACTGGGCATTCCTGAGGGGCATGACAAAGGGTAAGCCAACTGTACATAATTTTTTAAATGGTTATTTCAAAACTTATTCTGAAATAAAAAAAAATATTTGAAAACCTCTAACAATATTTTACCTCCAAATTGATAATAAATATTTACCATTTTATGAATAAACTAATTAAGTAAATGCTTATTAACTCAAAACTAAGATCTAGGGCCAACTGATACTCATTCACTCAATAAATACTAAGGGTCTATGTGTAAAGCATTGTGCCAAAACCTGGGAGGGAAGAGGTCATAAAACAGGTCAAAACTACCGCAGAATGCAGTTGAAGATCAAACTAAGACTCCTTAAAAGAAAAATAAGTAACATACTTTTGTATCTGTCAAACACAATTCTAAGATCCACAGAGATTTAAAATAATTGAACCAAATCTTCTCTTTTTGTGGCCACCAGTTTCTGAATGGTATTGAGGAAACAAATCACTAATAATACTTTAAACTGAAGTTATATTCCTTATCAGTAGCTCCATTTCACAGTCCAACTCAAACTGCTCAAAGATCCACTCTGGTAAGAAAGAGAATAGATAAGGACAAAAAAGGAGCAACAGAGAGATTGGGGGGGGGGGGGGGTGTTAGCCAGACAAAAAGGAAGGAAAGAGAGACAGAGAGAGGCTAGGCGGCAGACAGGGAGAGAGCAAAACAAGAAAGCAGGCTTAACTGAAATAATTTAAACAGTAACAAAAGAAAATGGGCAAAGAAAGGAGACATCAGCAGAACAAAAGAGCTAACTACTCTCTAGGGTAGGATTTGGCCAACAGTTTCTGTAAAGGGTCAGAGAGTAAATACTTTAGGCTATGAGAGCCATATGGTCTCTTGTAAGTACTCAACCCTGGAGATGGAACTGAAAATAGCCATAAACAAGAAGTAAATGGAAAGGTATGGGTGTGTTCCAGGAAATCTTTATTTACGGGGGTCGGGGGGGGGGAGGGGGGGGGGGGGGGGGAAGAACAGGTGGCAAGCCAGATTTGGCTTCAGGGCGTAGTTTGCTGACCCATGACACACCCCATGCCCTAGGGGAAAGAATACACTGGGTTCATACATACACACTTAACAAAACAAATTGCTGTCGAATCTGCATTTAATACTGATAAAACAAATGCTCTTTTTTTTTTTTTTTTTTTTTATAATACTTTGCCAATGAAAGAAGAGTTCAGAGATAATATTGAAAGATAACTTTGTTCTCATCACAACCTTCTACAAAGATTAGAGACGTGCTTCTATCTTCCTTACAAAGATGAATTAATCATTCATAAACTTATTGGATTTATTTTAAACATCTACAACTTCCTGATGAGATACATTCCAAAACTTAATCGTCTATTATGTGATCCAATGTTTTAGTATTTCCCTTTATTCTTCCTGAACCTATCTTTCCAAAGTCCAAAGGAGACTATCTCATGCATCTATCTAGTTTTTGCAGAATGTGTCTATGCTCTCACTACTCATTTGACTTATTCATTAAAAATGTGTTAGAAATTCTTTAAAAATTCTATCTCCATTGGTTATCATCTATCTTTTTATCCAAGTTCATATACCATGACCATGATAGTTGTCATTTTACAGACTTTATTGATTTCTAAAGTCCTCGTATAACAGACACTGCCACGGTCCCAACCCACACTGCCTCATCATCTACCAGTCCCTGCATAGCAAAGTCTTACTATATCTCCCTAAGTGCTTTCTCTGGCCAAAAGAACCTGCTTGGAGAATGAGTTCCAAAGAGTTAACACCCTCCAAGAACAACCCTAGACCGATAGCAAAGGAGAGGTAGGGTTTATAAATACCTCATCTCCTTGCCCATTAGGTAAGATAACTCTGAGGCCATTCCACCCTGCCTCCGGGAAGTCCCACTAAAATTGAGACTCGTTTGCCAAAAGAGGTAATCTGCTCTTGAATGTGCAGTATTGTGTTTTTTCTCTTAACTGGATCATTGCTCACTCCTCTACACATGGTGTCTGGGATTGCCTTCCAAATTATTTTGTCTGCCTAAGGTGGACCTCAATCAAACTAAGAGGGTCCTCTAAACTTAAAATCCTTGGGTTCCTGAGATTTTACACTGAGACATTTCAGAGTATTTCAGCCATGAAACCACCACTGTTTTCCCCAAAGATAGGATTACCTTGTTTCACTTTTGCTAGTTTTCAAAAGAACTGGTGAAGCCATCATTTTATTATTCTCACAAGACACAGCAGCACATCACGGTGGCAACTTTAGGCACAATATAAGGTGACTCCCAGTTATCTTACCTGTGATAAATGAATGCTCAGAACCCAACATCCTATTAGTATAATTTTAGATTTGTTTTTCCTCAAATGCATGACTTTGTACGTAGTCACACAGAAATTTATGGGCCACTTCTGGACAACAGAAATAGTATAAACCAGATATATTATACAGATTTTTTTTTAGTTTTCAATTCAAATAGGAATACGGTATAGAAAAACAATCATCCCATGAAATTTTTTCATTCTCCTCTTTCAAAGGTAGGAAATATAGAACCATAAATACTATTTATAAAAGTCTCATATTTTGAACATGAAGAAGCCAACAGAATTGATCCCAAGTAGCCCACAGATACAGAAAACTCATGAAATCCTTGTCTATTTGCCTCCTTGAGAAACTACCTCCTCCTTCAGCCTAACGTAGAAGTTCTAGAGACATCAGTAATTTTCCCCATTCTCTTACCCCCCACTTGTGGTTAGTCCGTTCCATCCTACCTCTCTAAAATGTCTTAAAACTGTCTCTTCTTCATTCCCACTGCTCTTACCCCAGTCTGTCTTTCCTATGCCAATAACCTTCTATCTAGTCTCTGTTTTATTTCATTTCTTCATTCTGGAAAATCAGATAACCTAACGCTCCCTCATTAAACCTAACATTGTTCAAACCTCTAATAGCTCAAGTCCTAAACATCACTTTCAGCATTTATATAAAACACATGGACATTTACATGACATTTAGATAACTCGTTGCCTAAACATTTCAATGTATTTGTATTTCTGTTTGGAATGAAGATTAAAAATAATGTTTACCTAAAGATTAAACAAAATGTTTACCTGTCTGAAGCTATGTCACTGGCAATTTGGTGCTTCACTCCTGACCCATTTTTAATAGAATCCTGTCTTGTGAGCCCATGAGATCGACTTTTCTCCACTGCAGGTACAGATAAGTCACCTGAGGGTCCTTGGAACTGGGCCTGCTCATGCAGTTTTGCCTTCTTCTCCTGAGGCGCCTCCTCGTTCCGCAGTCCTCGGAGAACCTTTTGATCAGGTTGCTGTGGTGTGTTAGATCCACTGTTATAAAACCATGCTCCTGATTTAGTGAGGATTTCTTGTTGTTTTCGGCACAAATTACATACCCACATAACCTGCACACGAATACACAGGGAAAAAGATTAGTGTTTCCAAAAGTTAAAACACAAATAAAAAGACAGTTCAAACCAACAAAAAATTACATGGTTATCCTTTCTCAGGTTAAAATGTAATCCAGACTAAATGCTAATATTAATTCTATCACATACCCTTTCTTTTAATTTTGTCCGAGTAATTATAATGAAACAATGCTAACTGCCAGCAGAAATACGAAATGAGAGCACCAAATTACTAGTTGTTTATCTGTATTCTTTTCAATTACTTTTTATTTAAATTAGGGGCACGGAATAGTATACAGAAAATGGATTTTGAGGCTAGACAGACTTGGGTTTAAATACCAACTCCAAGATTAGAAACTTTGCAACCTTGAACAAGGCAATAAACCTTCATATCTATAAAACTTAGCTTCCTTAATGATACAATAGAGAAACAGGGATGATAATGCTTGTTTTCCTATATTGTTTTGAGAACTGAAGGTTGGAAATAATTTATACAAAATGTCTAGCACAATGCTTGGTAGATGTTAGACTTCCAGTAGATCACCTACCTACTGGGAATGAGGCTAATCTATCATCAATTAACTATATTATAAGCTTCTTAAAGGGGCATTTATTTCTTTGAAGTAGCTCCTAATCGCTAACATAAAGCTAGGAACATTGTTGATCTTCAATAAAAACCTATTAGTTGCTCAATTTATAGAAGGACACTTGTTTTTATTCTTATTATAAGAAAAATTTACCACTGTAACCATTTTTAAGTGCTTAGTTCAGTAGTGCTAAGTATATTCACATAGTTGTGAAATATATCTTCAAAACTTGTTCATCTTGCAAAACTCAGTCTATTAAACAGCAAATCCCTTTCTCCCTCTCTCCATCCCCAGGTAACCACCCTCCTACACTTGAATTTTTTCAAGATGAAGTGTAGATATAGATATCTACATAGATAGGTTTTTCAGACTCTAGAAATCTAAGAATATTACAGCTGGTATTTGTGTGACCAGAAAATCTTCACCCTCTTCTAAGAAATCTTTTTCTATTAATCAGAAGAAAAATAAAATTATATATTCATGAAATAATAGGTGAGTTC